>NW_013770836.1:0-778 GCF_000517525.1 Limulus polyphemus
TAGGAAACACGGCAAGGAAACAACTGAGCAGCGTCTGGGTCGTCCTGGTCCATCGGAGAGGACAAAAAGGGCTGTCAAGAGGAGCATCGAAATGGATCCCAGATTAACGACTGCAGAAGTGGCCAAAGTTGGTGGGATGAGCCCAAAATCTGTTCAACGGATTCTCCACAGATTGGGTCATCGTTGCAGAGCTGCTAGACGGAAGCCCTTATTAAGACCTGCCAACATAGTTAGATGAAAGAAGTGGGCAAGTGATATGATGACCAAGCCTCTGGACTTTTTGGAAGACCGTATTGTTCTCAGACGAATCAAGATTCGCTCAATTTTCGGACAGTGGAAGGATATGGGTCTGGAGAATGCCTCACCAATAGTTTTGGCTCAACAGATGGCAGCCAACTGTGAAACATGGTGGTTTCAGCGTGATGGTTTGGGGAGCTGTTTAGGTTGGTGGGAGATTGAGCTTAGTGGAGTGCGTTGGCAACATAAATTTTGCGAAATAGGTCGAAATATTGGAGGACGGACTCTTGCCACTTTATTCCTCGGGTTTCGTGGACAAGAACACAACGTTGTTCCAGGAAGATGGAGCACCGTGTCACACTGCTAGAAACACCCAAAAGTGGCAGGAAGAAAATGGTATCCAAAAGTTGCCCTGATTGAGCCAATCTCCTGACATGAACCCCATCGAAAATCTCTGGGCCATACTCGACCGGCAAGTCCAGAAACAACCAAAAACCAACTTCGAAGAGCGATCTACTCCAAGTTTTGAAGCAAGAGTGGG
>NW_013770837.1:0-779 GCF_000517525.1 Limulus polyphemus
AAAAAGTTCGTTATTGTAATTGAGATAGAACATATTAAGAACCATTTATATAAATCTAAGAAGGCTGCTTATAAAATGTAAAGAAAAAGTTCGTTATTGTAGAACATATTAAGAATGTTGAAACACAAATACTATGATAACACTAGTTTTCATCTGTGCTTTTATAAATGTATAGGACATTATTTCAACGACGTGAAATAATGTCCTATACTTCAGGAAGAACAGAAGTTATTAAATGTTATTTATTAAACATTTTAGTCTATATTAGTTCTATGGCTACTGCTTAACATGAGCAAGTCCTCTTGTTCGAATTCATAAAAAAGTAAATATTTGGTGTTCATTATTGTAAGCTTTTATTTCCTGCGTCGACATAAGTGACATGTTATAAAATTTTATGGGAATTTTGAAACAGAACAAAGTCGTAGCCAATTTTTTCAAGTACCTGTATATTCATACTTTATCAAAATTCTGTCATAAAACTATATTTTCTCTATTAGTATAAATTAGTCTGTGAGTGGCTGGCTTTTAGATCATCCCTACATGACTTTCAATATTAAAATTTAATGTTACGCTGTAAAATGCACGAGTACAAAATGATTACGAGGTCAGTCAATTCGACCGACCTCGTATCGAGAGTCTGTAATAGTCTGTAATGATTAAGACATGTTTTGACTCAACTTGGTTTTGCTTGTACGTACGTCCCAGGCTCTTAATTTCACTACAATAACATGACCATGATATTACGATAAACAAACTGCATACCAACATTCAGGAATACA
>NW_013770838.1:0-779 GCF_000517525.1 Limulus polyphemus
TAGAGGTGAGTAATTAGTAAAAGCTAATTTGTTTGGATAATTTTTCCCCAAGTCTCCTACAGATATTAATTTATATATTTTTTCATTGTGTTGCAAAATGCAAACAGAATGAGAGAAATCATACTATATTTTCAAAAGACAGTAAAAATGTAATAGTTCTTGAGAATTTTTACAAGACTATGTAAGTATTACATAGGAGCAATCTCATTTGACTAGTTACACAAACATTATACTAATATCAGTTTATATACCAGTAGTTTTATATTTGTTCATAATATTTCTCTTGAGAAAATACTTGCAATATTACTATAGAAACATCTCACTAGATTGGACATATGTTATAATTATCAAAGAATACTCACTTTTAAATTGTATAGTACTTGTGTTAGAATAATAAAACTTTAGTTACTTGCTGACGCTGTCTCAAGTACGGTATAATAGAAGAGTCAGAGTCTGTGGATATTTACCTTCAATGGCTCATGGGTAAATCTGAGGGCTTATAATGCTAACAATTGGGTTTCAATACCCACAATGGGCAGAGTACAGATAACTCATTGTGCAACTTTGTGCTTTGCAACAAACAAGCCATAGATGTTACATTATAATAATGTTCCTTGTGGTGTTTATTTTCAAACCCTGTCATGATTATTTTGTATTTAACATCAGCTAGCTGTAATAATGGCTGGATGTGGCTTGAATGGGTAATGAAGAAAAACTTTAATATAAGTTTAACATAACAGCAAATGTACAACGTTTTGACCTGATGATGACAAAACCTT
>NW_013770839.1:0-779 GCF_000517525.1 Limulus polyphemus
CTATATTTATCAAGGTAAGCTACAACATGCTTTTTTTTTAAAGAAACAAAACCCGAAACCGAAAGAAGAAATTCCACCCTCTTTCTCTGGTTCAAGATATAAGATAGTTGACAGGTGGGTAGTTTTCCCCGCTCGGTGGTTTGATATCACCTATGGAGCGTTTTACATTAGACTGACAAACCTGCTGTGTCCATGAAGATAACGCTAAGTAGGACGTGCTATATCTAGTAGTCAACACAACGGTTTAAGTGTAGCAAGAAGAAACCTAGATAACAATTGACTTTGGGTCACCCACCAGTCAACAGATCTCTCTACTGGCCAAGGTTGTGTTGCGACGTTTTCTAACTAATTACCCCCCACCCCCAGAGGAGATTACGGGGCATTTTTGAAATTAAAGCACTGTTGACATTCTCCTAGGCCTGAGGAGCTAAATCACAACCTGTTAATGTTTTTAGGCATAAAGAAAATTAAACTAATAATAACATTTTAACAATTTCTATGACCTGAACTGTTGACAATTTCTGAGACTCGGAGAGTTAAATTAAATACAACTCTGCTAACATTTTCTGAGACTCGGAGAGTTAAATTAAATACAACTCTGCTAACATTTTCTGAGACTCGGAGAGTTAAATTAAATACAACATAGTTAACAATTTCTGAGACCTGAAGAGTTAAATTAACTACAGCTATGTTAACAGATTCTGAGACTCGGAGAGTTAAATTAAATACAACTCTGTCTAACATTTTCTGAGACTCGGAGAGTTAAATTAAATACAACA
>NW_013770840.1:0-778 GCF_000517525.1 Limulus polyphemus
CATCTCTATAGCACTGCCATTGGGAAAATATATGTCCTCCTCTGTAGCACCGCCATGGGCACATATATGTCCCCTTTATATTATAGCCATGGGCACATATATGTCCCCCTCTATAGCACTGCCATGGGTACATCTATACTCCTTTCTATAGCACTGATAAGCGAGATACAAGTAATTATACAACACTAGATTTATTTCTAAAGAGTACCTCGGCTTATCCATGGCAATGAAGCTAAAATAATGTATAGATAACATACAACGTTAAAATAGATACATAAATAAAAACAACCTTGTAAATGTTCTGTTCTTAGGCTGCTATGACCATGGTGCCCGAAGCTTGGCAGAATGACCAACTCATGTCAGAGGATAAGAAACATTTTTATCAATGGAACGGGTGTGCTATGGAACCATGGGATGGACCAGGTTTGTAGAGACCAGCAGAAGTCTAAGTTAAGCCAAATAAGAAAATTGGAACAGTAAAGTTAATTATATCTACTCACTGGTTTAAATAATCTTTTGTAACAAAAAACGTTAAAAGTTGGAACAGCTGTAAAAATAACTTCGTCATCTGAACGTTGTCTCGTTTTTGAACACCTAGGTTTAATCTGAAAACATATTCAAATCATAAATACAAATTACACTTTTATCCATGAAGAATATTTATGTTCCGTGTTGTGTGTGTTAAGCTAATGCTAGAGATATGACTGTTCCTTTGTGTGTTAAGTTAGAGCCAGAGTTATAATGTTCCTCGTTGAGTGTGAAGTTAGACCAGAGTTAT
>NW_013770841.1:0-2397 GCF_000517525.1 Limulus polyphemus
AAGATGTTGTAAGTCTTTAATCTTCAGTTGTATTTAACATAGAATTAGCAGGTGTAATTGTAAGTCTTTAATCACTTGCTGTATCTAGCCTGGTACTGGCAGGGGATATTGTAAGTCTTTAATGTGTTGTTGTATCTAACCTAGTACGTGTAGGGGTTGTTGTGAATCTTTAATAAGTTGTTGTAACTAACCTGTTATTGGCAGGCGTTATTCTTAAGTTTTTAATCTCTTCTTTTTAACATAGAATTTGCAGCAGTTTTGTAAGTCATTAATGTGTTGTTGTATATAACTTACAACTTGCAGGGATTGTTGTAAGTCTTTAATCTCTTGTTTTAACTAACCTAGTACTTGTAGGGGTTGTTGTAAGTCTTTAATAAGTTGTTGTAACTAACTGTGAGTGACAGTCGTTATTCTTAAGTTTTTAATCTCTTTTTTAACATAGAATTGGCAGGGGTTGTTGTATATAACTTAGTACTTGTAAAGGTTGTTGTAATTCTTTAATGTTTTGTTATACCTAACCTTTTAATGGCAGGGGTTGTTGTAATCTTTAATCACTTATTGTATCTAACCTAGTACTTGTAAAGGTTGTTGTAAGTCTTTAATAAGTTGTTGTAACTAACCTTTAACTGGCAGGCGTTATTCTTAAATTTTTAATCTCTTGTTTTTAACATAGAATGGGAAGGGGTTGTTTTAAGTCATTGGTGTGTTGTTGTATATATCTAAGTACTTGCAGTGGATGTTGTAAGTCTTTAATAAGTTGTTGTAACTAACCA
Organism: Limulus polyphemus; assembly: GCF_000517525.1. Taxonomy (NCBI): domain Eukaryota; kingdom Metazoa; phylum Arthropoda; class Merostomata; order Xiphosura; family Limulidae; genus Limulus; species Limulus polyphemus. Next base: position 774 of record NW_013770841.1, read on the forward strand.
ATTACTATTAGTTACAACTTATTAAAGACTTACAACAACCCCTACAAGTACTAGGTTAGTTAAAACAAGAGATTAAAGACTTACAACAACCCCTGCAAGTTGTAAGTTATATACAACAACATATTAATGACTTACAAAAACTGCTGGAAATTCTATGTTAAAAAGAAGAGATTAAAAACTTAAGAATACCGCCTGCCAATAACAGGTTAGTTACAACAACTTGTTAAAGATTCACAACAACACCTACAAGTACTAGGTTAGATACAACAACATCCCTTGCAAGTACTAAGTTATATACAACAACATACTAATGACTTACAACAACCCCTGCCACTTCTATGCTAAAAACAAGAGATTAAAAAATTAGGAATAACGCCTGCCAGTTACAGGTTAGTTACAACAACTTATTAAAGACTTAAAACAACCCCTATCAGTACTACGTTAGATACAACAACACATTAAAGACTTACTACATCCCCTGCCAGTACCAGGTTAGATACAACGAGAGATGAAAGACTTACAACAACCCTTGCAAGTACCAGGTTAGATACAAAAACACATTAAAGACTAACAACAACCCCGTCCATTAACAGGCCAGATACAATAAAACATTAAATACTTACAACAACCCCTGCAAGTATTGAGTTATATACAACAACGCATTAAAGACTTACGACAACCCCTGCCAATTCTATGTTATAAATAAGAGATTAAAAACTTAAGAATAACGCCTGCCAGTTACAGGTTAGTTACTACAACTTATTAAAGACTTACAACAACCCCTACCCTGTAACTAGCAGGCGTTATTCTTGAGTTTTAAATCTCTTGTTTTTAACATAGAATTGGTAGGGGTTGTTGCGAGTCATAAGTGTGTTCTTGTATATAACTTAGTACTTGAAGGGGATGTTGTAAATCTTCAATGTTTGTTGTATTTAACCTGGTAATAGCAGGGGTTATTGTAAGTCTTTAATGTGTTTTTGTGTTCAACCTGGAACTTGCAAGGGTTGTTGTAAGTCTTTAATCTCTTGTTGTTTCTAATATGGTACTTTGCAGGGGATGTCGTAAGTCTTTAAGGTGTTGTTGTATCTAACATAGTTATAGGGGTTGTTGAAAGTCTCTAAAGTGTTGTATATAACCTGCCATTGGCAGGCGTTGTTTGTAAATTTTTAATTTTTTTGCATTTAACCTGGATTTGGTAGAGATTGTTTTAAGTCTTTAATCTCTTGTTGTATTTAGCATGGAATTGATAGTAGTTGTTGTAAGTCTTTAATGTTTTGTTGTATCTAACCTGGTACAGGTAGGGGATGTTGTAAGTATTTAATGTGTCTTTGTATCTATCTTAATACTTGTAGGGGTTGTTGTAAGTCTTTAATAAGTTTTTGTAACTAACCTGTTACTGGCAGGCGTTATTCTTGTTCTTAACATAGAATTGGCAAGGGTTTTTGTAAGTCATTAATATGTTGTTGTATAAAACTTAGAACTTGCAGGGGTTGTTGTAAGTCTTTAATCTCTTGATGTATCTAACCTGGTACTGGCAGAAGATGTTGTAAGTCTTTAATCTTCAGTTGTATTTAACATAGAATTAGCAGGTGTAATTGTAAGTCTTTAATCACTTGCTGTATCT
>NW_013770842.1:0-1683 GCF_000517525.1 Limulus polyphemus
TGACCTTACCATCTTACCTAGTTTGATATCTTTTCTAAAATGACCTTACCATCTTACTTAGTTTAATATATTTTCTAAAATAACCTTACCATCTTACCTAGTTTGATATATTTTCTTAAATGACCTTACCATCTTACTTAGTTTAATATATTTTCTAAAATGACCTTACCATCTCACCTTGCTTATTATCTTTTCGAAAATGACCTTACCATCTCACCTAGTTTAATATATTTTCTAAAATGACCTTACCATTTTTCTTAGTTTATTATCTTTTCTAAAATAACCTTACCATCTTACCTAGTTTGACATATTTTTTAAAATGACCTTATCATCTTACCTAGTTTGACATATTTTCTAAAATGACCTTACCATCTTACTTAGTTTAATATATTTTCTTTAAATGACCTTACCATCTTACTTAGTTTAATATATTTTCTAAAATGACCTTACCATCTTACCTTGTTTGATATATTTTCTTAAATGACCTTACCATCTTACTTAGTTTAATATATTTTCTAAAATGACCTTACCATCTCACCTTGCTTATTATCTTTTCGAAAATGACCTTACCATCTCACCTAGTTTAAGATATTTTCTAAAATGACCTTACCATCTTACTTAGTTTAATATATTTTATAAAACGACCTTACCATCTTACTTAGTTTAATATCTTTTCTAAAAACACTTGCAACAAACCATTGAAAGTTAATTAAAACACTTTTCGTGTTGTTTTAACTTTTTTTTACTTAGTCATTCTCAGTTTGCCCCAATAAAGAAAGGTTCACATTTCGAAACGCTCAAGTTCTGGATTTTGGTTTGGTTTGAATTTCGCACAAAACTTGCCGTGATAGGCTAGAGGGAAGACAGCTAGTCAACACCATCCACCGTCAGCTCTTGGGTTGATCTTTTACCAATGAATAGTGGGATTAATCGTCACATTATAATGTCCATACGGCTGAAAGTTGAGCACGTTCAGTGACGGAGATTCGAACCCACAATCTGATCACCAGACCATGCCATGCCAGGCCTAGGGTTTTGGTTTTTAACTTAGCTACAATAATAAATTAGATAAATATTATATGTAAACATAAGATTAGTTTTTCGCAAAAATATGAAATATCGTAGATAAAAGTTTCATACTTTAGAACAACCTTTTTTTAAATGTTTTCTAGTTTTGGATCTGTAAGAAAGAAAAAACGATATTTTTATATATTTTTTTAATTAAATATTCTAAGTCCTCTTTAAATAATAAGTAGACTGTTGAATTATGCAGGAAGTAACGTTTTCGATTTTGTTTAAACCTTATTGCATTTTAAGAAGGTTAGAATTAACACCCGAATTACCAGACAGCAATTTCAGGGAAAAATCATAGATTAACTGTACTTCGAGCATCTCTTCTTCTTAAAGATGGTAAGGTCATTTTAGAAAAGATATCAAACTAAGTAAGATAATAAGGCCACCTCATTTCCTTTAGACCTGGCCCGGCATGGCCAGGTGGTTAGGGCGCTCGACTCGCAATCTGAGGGTCGCGGGTTCGAATCCCCGTCACACCAAACATGCTCGTACTTTCAGCCGTGGGGCGTTATAATGTGACGGCCAATCCCACTATTCGTTGGTAAAAGAGTAGCCCAAGAGTTGGCGGTGGGTGGTGATGACTAGCTGCCTTCCCTCTAGTCTTACACT
>NW_013770843.1:0-255 GCF_000517525.1 Limulus polyphemus
ATATATAAATATATCTGGCGTGTGTACTGTTCCTGGGTAAAGCTACATTATATATGAAATATATCTGGTGTGTGTACTGTTCCTGGGTAAAGCTACAGTATATATGAAATATATCTGGTGTGTGTACTGTTCCTGGGTAAAGCTACATTAATATATGAAATATATCTGGTGTGTGTACTGTTCCTGGTTTAAAGCTACATTATATATGAAATATATCTGGTGTGTGTACTGTTTCCTTGGTTAAAGCTACATTAA
>NW_013770844.1:0-947 GCF_000517525.1 Limulus polyphemus
CAAACACAGATCAAATGCAACCCAAGAATGGTTTCGGAGAAAGTCCTTGACTGGCCAAGCCAAAGCCCAGACCTAAATCCACTCGAAAATCTGTGGAGAGACTTGAAATTTGCTGTGCAACAAAGACATCCTTCCAACTTACAAGAACTGGAGGATATCGGCATACAGGAGTGACAAAAATATCTCCAGCATACTGTGCAAAGCTTGTGGAGGGTTATCCAAAACGACTTTCAGCTGTCATTGCTGCCAAAGGAGCTTTAACCAAAAATAAAAATGCATAATCACGTTAGGAGATGAAGACTTTTGCAACATATGTTTTCAAGATTTTTTTTGTGTTATATCACTAAAGTGAGTAACAATGCACCTTTTGTTCTTTGTAATCTTTAGAAACTAGTCTGAGATTAATATAATAAATATTTTTGGCCATTTGAGTGATGTATTTCACAAGAAAATAACTAAAATTGATTACCAGCACAGGGGGTTGAAGACTTTTGCAAGGCACACCGTATATATATAATTAGTGCAGATGGCGCTTGAGTAGTCTTATGCGAAAATTCAAGAAACAAACTGTATAACTTAAGCCACATTTTCAAAATTCGAATCTCAGTCTTGATTGATGTTTGAAGTGTGAACGGGGTATTAATAGAAGCAGTGTCGATGACAGTACAATTTTATATATATAGCAAAGTCGCATAGAAAGTATAAGAGAATCCCCAGAAAACTTAGCATGCCGAAAGAGCAGGAAGTTGTACCACAGGACAGATTGGACTATTTAAAGATTTGCTGTATTTTGTTGTCTACAGCTTTATGTTAAAAACTGAAATATGATTAATTTTAATTAATTCAAAGGCGAAAACAGTAAGAGAACAGAAAAAATGTAACCTGTGCCGTACTTTTGGCTCCGTACATATTCGTTACCACCACCACCCCCCAAAAATAAGTACCTA
>NW_013770845.1:0-818 GCF_000517525.1 Limulus polyphemus
CCCTTACAGATAAACTTTCACTTCATTTTCTGTAAGGTTTACTGAGATTAAGTGTAAACATACACTTACTTATCTTTCCCTGACAGATAAAATTTCACTTCATTTTCTGTAAGATTTACTGAGGTTAAGTGTAAACATACACTTACTTATCTTTCCCTGACAGATAAACTTTCACTTCATTTTCTGTAAGGTTTACTGAGGTTAAGTGTAAACATACACTTACTTATCTTTCCCTGACAGATAAACTTTCACTTCATTTTCTGTAAGGTTTACTGAGGTTAAGTGTAAACATACACTTACTTATCCTTCCTTGACCTGATATTGGATCTAGTTGAATGTTCTTGGCTGAGATTATTCATGATTTGAGTTTTTTATGCTGGAAAGTTTTCTACCTTTTAAATACTAATCATTCTTCATAAGATGTTTAGCTGTAGCTAGTTGAGAAATTTGCAGAATGGGGTACCTAAGTTCTTTACGAGAGAGAGGGTTTTGTGTTAAATGAAAAACCAATAGATATGAAACCATGCAAACTTAGAAAAGTGATTGTAATGGAGATTAGTATGTTACATATATTCCTCATGATAAAATCAAAGGTGTCAAGTAATCATTTGACCAATTAGAGGTTCCATTTCTCTTTAGCTGTAAAATATATTTTGTGTCGTTATTTATGTTCATCATATATTTTGTCATTCAGTTTAAAAAATGATTTTCAGTTTTACTGAAATCCTTTTAGATTTCTGTTTTTTCTCCAGAAATCTGACTAACACATTTTTACACTTTCTATATGTAATTATTCACTTTACATCTGGTAGTTCTTG
>NW_013770846.1:0-1308 GCF_000517525.1 Limulus polyphemus
CTTGTTTGCATGAAACAGACACCCAAGTTCAAGTGACTACATTTTATGAAAGTAATATAAATGATTTTTTCTATGCTGTTCAACAACAGAGCTAAAGCAACAGAATGGCAGCCACAGGATAAGGTGAGGAAACTACTTCCTTCATTTCCTGGAAACACGCCAGATGCATGCAATAAGATTGGGAGAGCAGACAAATTAAAGTATGGTGTAATGAAATCAGCTATTTTAGAGACATATGAGTTAAGTCCCGAGACTTATCGAGAATGATCATAGAGCTAGAAAAAACTGCAAATGAGACGTTTATATATATAGAAGCAGACATTGAAAACTTATACGATAAATAAAGTAAAATTTACTCAGGAGCTGTGGACTCCACTAAGCATAACAGCAAGAAATTACATTAAGTATAAATACATACTTGTAAGCATCCCTTAATATTGGGGAAAATACAGCTTAACTCCGACTGGTATCTCTAAATTTCTGATATTTCATACGGACAGCGTTGTATTTACACTATGATGAAAGCAAAATTTTAGAATGTTTTAATTATTATAAGCTATGTATATAGTTCTGAAATATGTTTATGTGGCTTTCTTTAGTCTTGATAATTATATTGGTTGTAGAAATGAGCCAAGTCATAAACTTTTTGAAAGTAGGTTTATATCAATATATTGACAGATGTTCTCTTTTCAAGCTGTTCCTTACAATTAAGGAAACATCCAAACAGAAGGTAGCTTTTTACTTCGTGGCCCGGCATGGCTAGGTGGTTAGGGAGCCAGACTCGCAATTTACGGGTCGCGGGTTCGAATCCCCGTCCCACCAAACATGCTCGCTCTTTCAGCCGTGGGGTCGTTATAATATGACGATCAATCCATTATTTGTTGGTAAAAGAGTAGCACAAGAGTTTGGGGTGGGTATTGATGACTAGCTGCCTTCCCTTTAGTCTTACACTGCTAAATTAGGGACGGCTAATAAAGAACTAAACTAATAAAGAAATAAACTAGTTCAAGTACATATATATACACACCAGTCCTACATCAGTTACTAAAAATGTAAATAAACTAGTTCAAGTACATATATATACACCAGTCCTACATCGGTTACTAAAAATGTAAATAAACTAGTTCAAGTACATATATATACACCGGTCCTACATCAGTTACTAAAAATGTAAATAAACTAGTTCAAGTACATATATATACACCAGTCCTACATCAGTTACTAAAAATGTAAATAAACTAGTTCAAGTACATATATATACATCAGTTACTAAAAATGTAAATAAACTAATTCAAGTACATATATATA
>NW_013770847.1:0-1677 GCF_000517525.1 Limulus polyphemus
GATTACTGTTAAATAATATGTGATCAAACAACAAGGGATTATTGTTAAACAATATGTGATCAAACAACAACGGATTATTGTTAAACAATATATGATCAAACAACAAGGGATTATTGTTAAACAATATGTGATCAAACAAGAAGGGATTATTGTTAAGCACTGCGTGCTCAAAGGAGAAGATATTATTGTTAAAAAATACGTGCTCAAAGGAGAAGATATTATTGTTAAACACTACGTGATCAAACAAGGAGAAGTGATTATTGTTAAACAATACGTGCTCAAAAGAGAAGATATTATTGTTAAACACTACGTGATCAAACAAGAAGAAGTGATTATTGTTAAATAACAAGTGATCAAAGAAGAAGGGATTACTGTTAAATAACACGTGATCAAAGAAGTGATTATTGTTAATCAATATGTGATCAAACAACAAGAAATTATTGTTAAACAATATGTGATCAAATAAGAAGGGATTATTGTTAAACAATACGTGATCAAACAAGGAGAAGTGATTATTGTTAAACAATACGTGCTCAAAGGAGAAGATATTATTGTTAAACAATACGTGAACAAAGAAGAAGTTATTATTAAACAATACGTGAACAAAGAAGAAGCAGTTATTGTTAAACAATACGTGATTAAAGAAGAAGGGGTTACTGTTAAACAATAGGTGATCAAACAAGGAGAAGTGACTATTGTTAAACAAAACGTGATCAAAGAAGGGGTGATTATTGTTAAACAATAGGTGATCAATAAAGATGGATTATTGTTAAACAACACGTGATCAATAAAGAGGGATTATTGTTAAACGATACGTGATCAATAAAGAGAGGTTATTATTCGATATGATTCACTAGAAAGTTAAAGAACACGTGATCAGACAAAAAAGTGGTCATTGTTCACTATTATTTCTTTGAAATTTCTACATATTATATATCCAGAAGTACAGAACAGAAAGCTGGTTCCTCTGTAATTTTACAAAAACTAACTTGGCTAGGTTTGAACCTTGGCAACAGACACCGTAATGTATAATTATAGATTTCAAGGTCTTGAGATAACGGTCTGTCTTTCATACAAGTGTAATGAGAAAGAAAACGAGCAGCCTTAACGGAACAATCAGAAAATAATATGATTGCTTGCTCCGAACGCGTGACTTACAATCGGTAAGTTTTAGAATGAAGTAAATTAACTCCACACTTCTGCAGTGGCTGGTTTATCTGATCAGGAAACTTGATCAATTACACACATACTTGATAACGTTTAATCATTATTTTCCTGCCAGTGTTAAATCTTTCCTTACATAATCAACACTTTAAAGATTATTCTTAATAGATCAATCTCTTCGTATTACTCTTCTCCAGCCAGTAATCTTTCCTTACATAATCAACACTTTAAGGATTATTCTTAATAGATCAATCTCTTTCTATTCCTCTTCTGTAAACAATAATTTAATCTGGCATAATCAACACTTTAAGGATTATTCTTAATAGATCAATCTCTTCGTATTACTCTTCTCCAGCCAGTAATCTTTCCTTACATAATCAACACTTTAAGAATTATTCTTAATAGATCAATCTCTTCGTATTACTCTTCTCCAACCAGTAATCTTTCCTTACATAATCAACACATTAAGAATTATTCTTAATAGATCAATCTCTTCGTATTACTCTTCTCCAA
>NW_013770848.1:0-783 GCF_000517525.1 Limulus polyphemus
TACTCCAGATGTGTAATATCCTTATTAATCATTGGACATGACACTACAGGTGTGTAATATCCTTATTAATCATTGGACATAACTTACAGCTGTGTAATATCCTATGAATCTTTGGACATGATACTACAGCTGTGTAATATCTTTATTAGTAATTGGACATAATATTACAGCTGTTTGATATTCTTATTAATCATTGTACATGACACTACAGCTATGTAATATTTTTTAATCATTGGGCATGATACTACAGCTGTGTAATATCCTTGTTAATCATTGGACATAACACTATAGTTGTGTAATATCCTTATTAATCATTGGACATGACACTACAGCTGGGTAATATCCTTACTAATAATTGGACATGACACTACAGCATTGTAATTTCCTTATTAATAATTGGCAATGATACTACACTGTGTAATATCCTTATTAATTATTGGACATTTCACTACAGGTGTTTAATATCCCCATTAATCATTGGACATGATACAATAGCTGTTTAATATTTTTGTTAATAATTGGACATGATACTACAGCTGTTTCATATCCTACTAATCATTGGACATCATACTACACCGTGTAATATCCTTATTAATCAGTGGACATGACACTACAGCTGTGTAATATCCTTATTAATCATTGGACATAACCATATACCTGTGTAATATCCTTATTAATTATTGGACATGATACTACAGCTGTTTCATATCCTATTAATCATTGGACATGATACTACTCTGTGTAATATCCTTATGAATCATTAGACATGACACTACAGCTGTG
>NW_013770849.1:0-779 GCF_000517525.1 Limulus polyphemus
GTTCGATCTGTTGGTATTTAAGGTGTTTTACATGATTTGATCGATCTGTTGGTATTTAAGGTATTTAACGTGATTTGTTAGATCTGTTGGTATTTAAGGTATTTCACATGATTTCTTCGATCTGTTGGTATTTAAGGTATTTCACATGATTTGTTCGACCTGTTGGTATTTAATGTATTTCACATGATTTCTTCGATCTGTTGGTATTTAAAGTGTTTCACATGATTTGTTTGATGTGTTGGTATTTAATGTATTTCACATGATTTGTTCGATCTGTTGGTATTTAAAGTGTTTCACATGATTTGTTTGATGTGTTGGTATTTAAGGTGTTTCACATGAGTTGTTTGATCTGTTGGTATTTAAAGTGTTTCACATGATTTGTTTGATGTGTTGGTATTTAAGGTGTTTCACATGAGTTGTTTGATGTGTTGGTATTTAAGGTATTTCACATGATTTGTTTGATGTGTTGGTATTTAAGGTCAAGGCACAGCTCCTTTCCTTCAGGTCTGGTGTATTTGTACAGACTTGAAGTAAACAAAGTCAGGTCTCTTTTTCCCTAGTAAATCAAACCATTGAGACCAGGAACGTCGAGAGCCAGCACGTGCCCCGGGGCAAACATCCTCGCCCTGCCCCCTTTCTATCTCTCTCTCTCTCTCTTTTTTAACATTTTCAAGAATTTATTAAAAGAAGATCCTAAATTAGGACAGCAACGAGCTCATAAATCAGACAAAATCATAGCAGCAGCCGTTTTTACCTCACAGTATAAGCATAAAAACGTT
>NW_013770850.1:0-777 GCF_000517525.1 Limulus polyphemus
AATGTCCTGGACCGTGATAATGCCAAAGCTTTGTTGGCATGCACCAATTTTGGCTTACCTCGCCGACCACATTTATCCGGAAAGTCACGTCTGAGAGACGATCCACTATGTCATATGGGCCTTCCCATGGAGAAGACAACTTAAGAGACTTCCCTTTGGTCTTTCTGGGATTATACAACCATACCTTGTCTCCGGGTACAAAGCTGACTTCAGTAGATCTCTTATCATAATCTTATCTTCATCGAATCAGCAGACGTTTTCAAGTTTGAACGCACTTGATGGTGAATATCATCCATCCTTTCCGATAACACTTTCACAAACTCTGACACATTCTCAGGCAACTCTTCATAAGTTGGGCGTCCTGTTAACAGACCCATTGGCAACCGAAGTTCCCGACCAAACATCAACTTTGCTGGAGTGTATCATGTGGCTTCATGCTCTGCTGTTCTATAGACCATCAACAGTGGAGGGAGTAAGACATCCCAGTCATCTTGACGGCTATTACAAAACTTTGCCAATTCCTGTCCCAATGTCCAGTTGTACCTATCTACCATCCCATCAGACTGTGGGTGAAGTGGCGTTGTCCTGGTCTTTCGGATGCTAAACAACTTGCAGCATTCTTGGAACACAGCTGATTCAAAGTTACGGCCTTGATCTGAATGCAGTTCATATGGCATACCAAATCTGAAGAAGAAGTCACTAATAGCGGAAGCTACAGTTGTAGCTTCCTGATTTGGTATTGCATATGCCTCAGGCCACTTGGTGAAATAATCCATC
>NW_013770851.1:0-778 GCF_000517525.1 Limulus polyphemus
CCTGCATAGTAGAGGGTGTGCTTGCTTTACTTGTATCTTCAGTTGTGAACTGTCCAAGGCATCTACAAACTGATCTCTCAGCAACAACTTGAGGAAATCAGGTGGTGCAGTTGGGTAGGCCTTGTGTGCCATACTTTCCAAGTCCTGTGCTAGCTCTTGCAGGCTCTCCCCTTTAGCACGAACTCTCGTCCTAAACCTAGCCCTGTAGACTTCTGACTGGTTTTGGGTTCCGTACCTGAGTTCTAGAGCCGCTACCAGTGCTCTATAGCTGTGCCTGTCATCTGCTGACAACTGTCCAAGTATTTCCAGTGGTTGTCCTTTCAAGCTCGTTGCCAGATATACTGCTTTCTGTTCCTCTGTCCATCCATTCATTTGTGCGAGGAGCTCAAACTGTGCTCTATATGCTTCCCATGGCGCCTTCTCACGAATTCCTGTGGCTTCCTTCGTACTAGATCACCCCTATTGCTGACACTCATGTCTGGAATGTGACTTCTGGCAGGACTGAGGATGTCCTCATTAGGGTATAGCTGCGGGGTCTGGAAGGGGCTTCCTATTGTCTGGGGCTGATTAGGTCCATGGTTAATATATCCTCCCTTTGTAAAAGACAGTAAATCGTCCTTTAATGTATTTAATTCACTTTGAAATTTACTAATGTTTTCCATTTGTACTTCTTGCCACTGTTGTTGACTTTCCTGTAGTTGCTGCTGACTTCCCACAATTGTTGGAGACTTTCTTCCTATTTCCTTTCTTGTTCCAGTTGCCACTGCTGTAGTCTCCC
>NW_013770852.1:0-779 GCF_000517525.1 Limulus polyphemus
AACTGTTGCGAAACTTAGAAGAGGTATCTAGGCACCCCAGGGTGTTGGTTTAGAGTAGAATTAATAGATCTGGATTCTGTTTCAAAAGTGAATTGGATAATTTCTTGTTTTTGACAAAATGATCCAGGACAGATGGAAAATAAACCTTATTATCTTTTATAATGACGGAGAATAATGGTTGATGCTTAAACAAAATAGATACCAATACAATTCCTTTGTTATATATATAGTTATAATTTAAATCAATTTAATGACATTTTGGTGAATGAAAAGATATAGCATTACCTAAACTGGTCATGACATATATTATATTGAATTAGTTATTTTTTGTTGTAAGTGAAATTGTCATAAAATAAGCAATTACCATTACAAATAAAATTTACCTTCAAGAGTTTAAAATTAAATTGTAGAAAGTCAATGAGATGAAACTGGGTGGTTCATATACTTTCAGGCAGTGTTGATAAAGTTTTGAATAATTATCTAAATCACATAATACAGAAAGCTATTTTGTAGCAGTTGCATGAGACTTAAAAAACCTACAGGATAAATAAAAGTGACATATGATGGAGTAACCACACTTTTCCAATGTTTAATATATCTAAGAGGCTAGGTTATTACCAAGAAAAATAACACAGTCACATAGCAGGAACAGAATGAAGTCAAAATAATTCTCAAGTGACGTGCAATTTTCATTTAACAAACAAAATATAGATTTCATTAAACCTGCAACTACCTAACTATTTAATTTTTTCATTAAGAGCTTCAAAGTGACATATACA
>NW_013770853.1:0-779 GCF_000517525.1 Limulus polyphemus
GGCAAACAGTTATACCGAGAAAGTTACGGGAAGTTGTGCTGCGTCAATCCGATGATAGTTTAACAGGAGGACATCTCGGAGTTAAGAAGACATTGAGTCACTTACGACAGAGATTTTACTGGATATGTATGAGGCAACATGTGGAAGAATGGTGCAAGACATTCAGTACATGTTGTGCTAAAAGTGGACCCAAGCATAAGGGATGTGCTCCAATGAAGTTATATCAAGTTGACGCACCAATGGAAAGAGTAGCCATTGACATTGCTGGTCCTTTGCCCCAAACTCGTGCAGGAAACAAGTATATTTGTGGGGTGGTGAATTATTTCACCATGTGGCCTGAGGCATATGCAATACCAAATCAGGAAGCTTCAGCTGTAGCTTCGGCTATTAGTGATTTCTTCTTCAGATTTGGTATGCCATACAAACTTCACTCAGATCAAGGCGTCACTTTGAATTAGCTGTATTCCAAGAATGCTGCAAATTGTTTGGCATACGAAAGACCAGAACAATGCCACTTCACCCACACTCTGAAGAATGGTAGAAAAGTACAACTGGAAACTGGGACAAGAATTGGCAACGTTTTGTAATAGTTGCCAAGATGACTGGGATGTCTTATTTCCTCCACTGTTGATGGCCTATAGAACAGCAGAGCATGAAGCCACTGGATACATTCCAGCAAAGTTGATGTTTGGTCGGGAACTTCGGTTGCCAGTGGATCTGTTAACAGGATGCCCACTTTATGAAGCGTTGTCTGAAAATGTGTCAGAGTTTGTGAAAGT
>NW_013770854.1:0-956 GCF_000517525.1 Limulus polyphemus
CATCTCAGCAAACCCTTGTGAGTATCAATATGCTAGATCACAAAGGAGTACCAGAAGCCATACAGAAACTTTGTGGAGTGACAGGACATTATGCTAGTTTGTGGGGACCAGTGTGGTTGACTATTGAGCTCATAGGCATGAAAGATAGACACAAAGTATACTTGGCTGACATTGAAGACCCAGGCATACTAGGGTTGGACTACTTACTAACGAGGAATTGTGTAATTAATTTTGATAAAATGACGTTTGGAAACAACAAAGTCCAAATTCCGGTAAGTGTCAAAAGAGAGGTTAAACTAACCAGGTGCCATCAAGCTGAAGTCAAAGTGACTGAAGGAGTTGGTAATGGTGAAATGCAACCAGGTATAAATATTAAAGCAGAGCAGGAGAAAAACCAAGATTTGAAGCCAGTAATTGATTTTCTAAAAGTAAGTGTTTTGCACCCTGCTTGAGAGAAGGTGTATAGCTTAAGCCTTGTGACAAAGAACTATTGGGCACAATGGGACCAGTTGGAGTTTGAAGATGGTATTCTTTTCCGGAGATGGAAAACTGCAGATGGGAAAGTGACGACTTGGCGAACGGTTATACCGAGAAAGTTACACGGAAATTGTGCTGCGTCAATCCCATTATAGTTTAACAGGAGGACATCTCGGAGTTATGAAAACATTGAGTCACCTACGACAGAGATTTTACTGGATAGGTATGAGGCGAAAAGTGGAAGAATGGTGCAGGACATGCAATACATGTTGTGCTAAAAGGGGACCCAAGCATAAGGGACATGCTCCAATGAAGTTATATCAAGTTGGCGCACCAATGGAAAGAGTAGCCGTTGACATTGCTGGTCCTTTGCCTCAAACTCGTGCTGGAAACAAGTACATTTATGTGGTGATGGATTACTTCAGCAACTGGCCTGAGGCATATGCAATACCAAATCAGGAAGCTACAACAGTATATTT
>NW_013770855.1:0-779 GCF_000517525.1 Limulus polyphemus
ATTATAACATAAAAACATAAATGTTTAGACTAATTAGCTTAAATCTCATAACATTATACATTTATATATATTTATTATATTCATCTTTCAACCGTGCCTCGATAACAATACAGAAATTACAATGATACGGCACACATGTTACTGTATCCAATAATATAAAACTGACCTTTAGTCTTTACAAAGTGACCTGCCTTGGCTGTGTTTTATTAGACTAGTAATTTGTAAAATACAGTCACATTTCATGTTTAAAGATTATTGCTATTTAGAAGTAAATTCTTAAACTTATTTTTCTTAAAACATAAAACAGAAAATAAATAAGTAAAGCAAACAATTATCTCTTCTAGTTATGACCTTTGTACTTGGTTGCTGCTTGACGTTGGTTGCTAAGCCTTTTAAAATTTTGCACATGAAGGATATGAAGTGAAATAATTTTTTTTAGGTTTTATATATACAGTTGAATAACCAAAAAATCATAAATTACTATATCAATACCATAGAATTCAACTATAATTTATCAATCTTAGTAACTAAGCTGTATTTCAGTCTAGAAAAATATGAAATTTCAAGCACACTAAAGACACAACCTACCTCCTTGAAATCTTTGTTCAAAAGAAAGAGATGGCATCCAAACACTTTAAAATGGCTGAGAGAGCCACTAGGAGGACATTCTGAGCTTTCTATTGGTTATTCATGTGATATATAGAAGTAAGTGTATATAAGGGAGCATTTCCAAAAATGCCACTGTGTTTGATTTATTACAAGAGCAATATCTTAGTAAA
>NW_013770856.1:0-780 GCF_000517525.1 Limulus polyphemus
ATGTAATATGGAGTCCAAGTTAAATATTAAAGAAACAGGAAAAAAAACTTAATCCTCGAATTGTTGCTAACCTAAATACAAAAGTTTGAAAAATTTTATCAGCACCTTAGGAAGAGAATAATTTAAAAGTATTAAGTTTGTTTTTTAGCAAAGAGTATATTTTTTATACTTTTATACTTTTTTTAATATATATTATTCATAAAATCAAAGTCACGTGAAAATAGAAAAAATAAATATATATATATAAAATATTCACGACACATTTTCTGAGTCAAAGTTTGTTGTTGTTAAGCACGAAACTCCATAATGGTCTATCTGCACTGTGCCCTCTATAGGGGTCGCATCCAGAGTATTTTTATTTTGCTTTCTGATTATTTGAATACCAGAATGGAGAATTCCAGTACGAAAACAGTTTGTCTTCTCACCTTCTGCGTCAGTAGAAGAATGTTATTCTCACATTATATTAACAAAGTTAAACATTATAAAGAGTAATATATTTATATTAAAGTATCTATTTTGATACAAAAACAAACTTATTAAAAGTAACGGGCAGAAATAATAAGTCTAATACCCCTGTAAAAGTGGTTTCGGGCCCGGCATGGCCAGGTGGTTAGGGCGCTCTACTCGCAATCTGCGGGTCGCGGGTTCGAATCCCCGTCACACCAAACATGCTCGCCCTTTCAGCCGTAAGGGCGTTATAATGTGACGGTCAATCCCACTATTCGTTGGTAAAATAGTAGCTCAAGAGTTAGCGGTGGGTAGTGATGACTAGCTGCCTTC
>NW_013770857.1:0-803 GCF_000517525.1 Limulus polyphemus
GGTGTTCTTCTTCTCCTCGACAATGCATGTCCACATGTGGCACGTTTGAAAAGTGTTAAAAGAGGACATCGACATGTTTGTATTATGTTTGAAAGCCAAATGATTTATTTAATCAGGGCATTAACAACCTGATTGTAAGATATAAAGGCATCATAGATAAGAATGGAAAGCATTTCATTTGATAAATGTTTTGTTTTGATATATAAGTTGTTAGGATCTTTTTATCTAAGAAGAAGCGACATTAATTTCTTGGTGATCATATATTTTCACGCCAAATCGTCTTTACTAATACACAGTTTTCACACATCACAATTACAGGAGATTAAGTCTGAACAAAACAATGGCTCACGTAGTATATTACCATGTAGGTAGATTTGAAAAATTTGTCATTGAAACAATGAACTTAAGCTCTTCTCTATTAGTAGACATGCGGTTTAACTATAAATCGTTATTCTAGTGCTTCAGTAAATCAGTGCCAGTTCATTACATATATCCCGACATCATACATAAATTATTATTAAACATTCAGATTTCAATGTCATTTACAACAGCAAAGTATTGCACAAGATAAACCTTGAAACGATTTTCTCGTCTATGAACTTGAAATCTTGAACTATACTAGAGAAAATTGTACTCTGAACTGCTAGCGCCCTCTTTTGGTTTTATTATTATAAATTTAATAACACTTTATATCTTATGACGAACAATCCATCACAGTTTTGGTTAAAGTACGTGATGCAATTTTTTCTTGGTAGTAGAATCCTTTAGCAATAATACGCAAACCACTTGGTATACCATGACGG
>NW_013770858.1:0-1864 GCF_000517525.1 Limulus polyphemus
GACATCGTTATTATTAATTTAATTTTTAACATCGATTATTTATTTGCAAGCTGGCAGAACCTCGTAAGACATTATGGGGTTGTTTACGGCAGACAATGTCATTAAGAAGGAGGGTATCCAATTGATGAAACAATAAATAAAAACGAAAGAAAAGGTCGATTTTTGTTTCGCTATAAGTACTTATCTTGCTCTAATCGGAAATAATTATTAATAAATCAGTGAAGCGTCATGAATGCTCGGGTTGTATACTTCGTCTAAAATAGTAGATATACTTTCGAAGAGTCCCCGAAAATGTTCTGTTTGCAAGAGTAAATATAAACAAAATCAAGAGTAATAAATATTTTTATTTCTTGCTTTTGAAGTTCATATGTCGTGCTGTGTGTGTAGGTGATATCTACTGTGCATAGAGAATAGCTTTACATCCTTGGATCCCTCAACTACGATAAACAAGATTCAAATCCGCGTCAGGTGATTGGATGTCATCAATGTTAATCTCTAAACTGCTGCTAATAATATACCTCGCTAAAGATATGTGTTTTTATTCCCACATAGCACAAGGGTTTTAACTAATTACGTTGATTCACTTGTGTATTTTAAAATATGGATATTAAACGGGGTATATGTGTGTGAATATACTCACTTGTAAATGTATGCAATTGAAATTTGAATTAGTAACAGTAGTAGTTCATGGGATAACAGACAGGTTGCTGAGCAACATACCACGTGATAGCAACAACTACATACCTGAAAATGAAATATTTAGGTCGTTGGCTTAAACTTTTGTAATTAAAAACAAAGTGCTGGAATGCATGTGCGATAAGGAAAGATCTTATTTGATACTTGAAAAATAACTCAGAAAGTTATAAAGACAAAAAGAAAAAAAGGAATTAGTATTTTCACTCATTCTTAACTTTACTGTACTTAGAGAAACTAGTGTCACGCAACATTTGACTATTCTCCCGTACTTTCACACAGTGTGCATATTAATCCAGTTAAACCTAGCCTATCATCCAGGTTAGTTTCTTATGACCTAACAGACCCATTAGCTTTGGCTACTTTGGCTATTGTTCAATCTCTACACCTACATCATTCTCGACATTTTGTGTCTAATGCTGAATTTCTATATGTAAACCAGTCTTGACATATTTGTACTTAGTGTTGAATTTCTGCATATAAATAAATCTCGACAGTTTTTATCTTATTCTAAATTCCTAAGTGTAAACCAGTCTAGATATTTTCTGTGTCGTTTCGCATTTTTCTGTCGCCAGTGCCACCAATTATTGGAGAGGGATATCAGTTGCCTCCCCAAGAACATCTGTTTTACGCTTTTATTGTAGTGGTGTAAGCCGTGGGAGAAGGGGGTGGAGTTTCTGTAGCTAGGATGTGCATGGTGGTATTCTATCCACAAATTTATTCTGTCCTTGAAAAGTGTAAGGAAGACGTCCCCTGTGGAAATTACGCCTACAGATGTGAGTCTATAGCACAATCTAATGCCAGGTCACATACTGCATTTTCACTAAAAACCCCAAGAACTTTCAAAGACCCTGGACCACTGTAATATTACCCCTACCCACAATTCAATCTCAGATGAGTTGATGTCTGTCGTACGTCTCGACTTTTGTATTTAGTACAAGAGGTACATTAGTGTTACGTCTCTGTTCGTTTGTTAATTACTCGTAAGAATTCTTTCCGAAGAACTCCAGCGATAGAGTCCTTTATTAAATAAAACTAGTTTATTCTTTCTCAATACAACTTTGCACTTTAATAACTTAACAAAAGCTATAATTCACAACGAACGATTCACGCTTACTACGCGCTTGACTCAATTATCACAAGTAACACTGCCCCTTCCTTATGTTACGTC
>NW_013770859.1:0-779 GCF_000517525.1 Limulus polyphemus
TTACAAATTTAGTAACTATAGTTACATCTAGGTGTTCGTTGAGTTGTAGTACCAAATAACGCTAACGATGAGTATGTTTGTTACAAATTTGGTAACTAGAGTTACACCTAGGTATTCGTGGAGTTCATGTACCAAATAACGCTAAAGATGAGTTTGGTGGTTATAAATTCGGTAACTATAGTTACACCTAGGTATTCGTGGAGTTATTGTACCAAATAACGCTACAGATGAGTATGGTGGTTACAAATTCGGTAACTAGAGTTACACTTAAGCGTTCATGGAGTAGTTGTATCAAGTAAGGCTAAAGATGAGTATGGTGGTTATAAATTCAGTAACTAGAGTTACACCTAGGTGTTCATGGAGCAATTGTACCATGTAAGGCTAAAGACGAGTATGTTGGTTATTAGTTCAGTAACTAGAGTTACACATAGGTGTTCATGGAGTAGTTGTACCAAGTAAGGCTAAAGACGAGTATGTTGGTTATAAATTCAGTAACTCGAGTCACTCCTAAGTGTTCATGGAGTAGTTGTACCAAGTAAGGCTAAAGAGATATTTGTGGTATAAATTCGGTAACTAGAGTGACACCTAATTGTTCATGGAGTAGTTGTACCAAGTAAGGTTAAAGATAGGAATGGTGGTTATAAATTCTGTAACTAGAGTTACACCTAGGTGTTCATAGAGTAGTTGTTCGAAGTAAGGCTAAAGATGAGTATGATGATTATAAATTCGGTAACTAGAGTTACACCTAGGTGTATATGGAGTAGTTGTACCAAGTAAGG
>NW_013770860.1:0-779 GCF_000517525.1 Limulus polyphemus
AATTATTGGCTTCAAATCTTGGTCTTCTCCTGCTCTGATATAATATCTATACCTGGTTCCACTTCGTCATCATCAACTTCTTCAGTCACTTTGACTTCACCTTGATGGCACCTAATTAGTTCAACATCTCTTTTAACAGTTACCGGAACATGGCCTTTGTTATTCCCAAACGTCATTTTATCAAAATCAATTACAAACTTCCTTGGTAGTAGATAGTCCAATCCTAATATGCATTGGTCTTCAATGTCAACCAAGTATACTTTCTGTCTGTTTTTCATGCCCATGAGCTCGATAGTTACCCACACTGGTTCCCACCACCTTGCAGAATGTCCTGTCACACCACAGAGCTTCTGTACAGCTTTTGGTACTCCTTTGTTATCCAGCATCTTGATGCTCACAAGGGTTTGCTGAGATGCAGAATCTATGACAAAGTTGCATCTTTGGCCATCCAGCTTTCCTCTCACGTAGATACTATATGTGCTTGCCATTTTACACTTAGCTGTTGGGACATTCACGATGGATGTTGGTGGGTGTCCCTCAGCGCCAACTACTACTGGTTTCCCGAAGCTGACTTATTGGTGGTATTTTTCTTACATTGGCTTCTCACATGTCCTTGCTCCCCACAGTTCCAACAGCCTTTCTGGGTAGCAGCCTTTCCTGCTGTATCGTCTCCCCTGTGTAGAAGTTTCCAGCATTGAGCTCTCTTGTGCCCAGGTTTATTACAGTGCCAGCAAAGTCCCTAAAACCTCTCTGAAAGCAGACCTTTTCTGGCCTTGATT
>NW_013770861.1:0-779 GCF_000517525.1 Limulus polyphemus
AGTGTTTTGCGCCCTGCTTGGGAGAAGGTGCCTAGTCTAAACCCTGTGATAAAGCACTATTGGGCGCAATGGGAGCAGTTGAAGCTTGAAAATGGTATTCTTGTCCGGAGATGGGAAACTACCGATGGGAAATTGATGACTTGGCAAACGGTTATACCGAGGAAGTTACGGGGAAGTTGTGCTGCGTCAGTCCCATGATAGCTTAAGAGGAGGACATCTCGGAATTGGGAAGACATTGAGTCATCTACGACAAAGATTTTATTGGATAGGTATGAGGCGAGATGTGGAAGAATGGTGCCGAACATGCAGTACATGTAGTGCAAAAAGGGGACCCAAGCATACTGGACACTCACTTTATGAAGAGTTGCTGGAGAATGTGTCAGCGTTTGTGGAAGTGTTATCAGAAAGGATGGATGATATTCACCATCCAGTGTGTTCAAACTTGAAAACGTCTGCTGATTCCATGAAGTTGACTTATGATAAAAGATCTACTGAGGTCAGCTTTGTACCAGGAGACAAGGTATGGTTGTATAATTCCAGGAAGACCAAAGGGAAGTCTCCTAAGTTGTCTTCTCCATGGGAAGGCCTATACGACATAGTGGATCGTCTCTCAGACGTGACTTTCTGGATAAAATGTGGTCGGCGAGGTAAGCCAAAAGTGGTGCATGCCAACAGGCTTTGGCGTTATCACGGTCCAGGACATTTCAGTTGGTATGAAGTGGACAACAGAACAAATTACGCTGCCGAAGACGTGCCACCTGAAGAAGCCACCGTCGAGG
>NW_013770862.1:0-780 GCF_000517525.1 Limulus polyphemus
GTTTCTTTTCTCGTTCTTCTTGTTTCTTTTCTTTTTCCTCCAACAACTCCGGTAATCTCTCTTGTTTATTTTGCTGTTTGAGCTGTCACTGTTGCAGGTTTTCTTGCCACTGCTGTTGTCTCTCTTCTTGTTTCTTTTCTCGTTCTTTTTGTTTCTTTTCTTTTTCCTCCAACAACTGCTGTAATCTGTCTTCTTGTTTATTTTGCTATTCTAGCTGCCACTGTTGCAGGTTTTCTTGCCACTGCTGTAATCTCTCTTGTTGTTTATTTTCTCGTTCTTCTTGTTTCTTTTCTTTTCCCACCAACAGTTGCTGTAATCTCTCTTCTTGTTTCTTTTCTTTATCCTCCAACAACTGCTGTAATCTTCTCGTTTTTTTTTGTTTTTTTTTGCTGTTCTTGTATTGCTGCCATCAAATCTGCTAAGCTGTAGTTGGATTTGCCACCTATCGTTTCCATCTTCTTTTTTTTTGTCCCACTCTCTGATACCAGTTTGTTACTTCTCTGGTTGTTTGCTAATTTTCCATAGAAATTATTTCCAAGAAACTTCTGCGATACAAGCCCTTTCTTAAATAAAACTAGTTTATTCTTTCTCAATTCAACTTTGCAGTACACTTAATTACCACAGTCACTTTAACTTCAGCACACGTTAGAATTCACAACGATTCACGCACTTTAGTTACGGTGCCCGCTGGACTCGATTATCCATGTCTATATCTTCAATCTCTCCATCTGCAACTATATTCTTGCCGTCACTTTATTTGCCGGCTTATATACTATAAAA
>NW_013770863.1:0-779 GCF_000517525.1 Limulus polyphemus
GCTGAAGTGGATAGACCCAAGATAGCATTTAGTTGTGGCCAAGGTCTCTGGCAATACCGAGTGATGCCATTCGGGCTCAGTAATGCTCCAGCAACGTTTGAGAGGCTTATGGAACGAGTATTGGAAGGCCTACAATGGAGGGTAGCCCTAGTGTACCAGGACGATGTCATTGTATTTGCAACAACTTTTGACAAGGAAATGTACCGGCTGGAGGAAGTATTCAAGCATTTGAAAGCAGCAAACCTCAAACTCCATCCCAAGAAATGTCATTTGTTCCAGAAAGAGGTGCTTTACTTAGGCCACATTGTAAGTGAGAATGGTGTGCAAACTGATCCTGATAAGGTGAAAGCAGTGCGTGACTGGCCAACACCAGACAACGTGGGAGAGCTAAGAAGTTTATTGGGACTTTGTACTTATTACCGGAAGTTTGTGAAGGACTTTGCAACTATAGCTGCTCCACTATATGATTTGACTAAAAAATGCCAGAAATTTGAATGGACAGTTTCTTGCCAGCATTCTTTCATGACGTTGAAGGAAAAATTGGCCTCTGCTCCACTTTTAAAGCTTCCAGATCCCTCACTGTCATACATACTGGATTGTGATGCTAGTAATGTCGGAACTGGAGGAGTGTTGTCTCAGAAAGTGGGCGAAAACGAACATGTGGTGGCCTACTTCAGTAGAGTTTTGAGTAGACCAGAGAGGAACTACTGTGTAACACGGAGGGAACTCCTTGTTATAGTAAAGAGTCTGACATATTTCCATCCTTACCTCTATGGTGC
>NW_013770864.1:0-782 GCF_000517525.1 Limulus polyphemus
AATTAAATTAACGAAGATTTTAATTAAATTAGTATCAAATTTTAATACTATATTTGCCTATTAATATTAATAATTAAATAATTCTAATATTTTTATTGAATATTATCTTAACTATTTTTTATGAAGCTCTTCTAATTAACTTACATAATAAATTTTAAATACATTGGCAATTTATAAAAATTGCTTAATCAAATAACTTATCGGGAAAAAAAACTTTTAAACCAATTAGTTAATAACGTAATTTAATGTCATAAACTATTTACATTTAGTTTTTCATGTGTATATACATGTCAAAAAAATTTTTAAAAATTATTATTTTTCTAAAACTTTTTGGTAAACTATTCAATGTGTAAATAAACAATTGTTTTTCATTTTCAGATCCTGTTTTCTTCACCCATGTTATGGCTACTAAGAAAAGAAAAGTAGATGCTGAGTGTCGCCTTTTAAATGAAGAATGGGGAGAAAAGTACTTCTTTGTGGAAACAAACAACCAGAAAGCTAGTTCCATGATATGCAACGAAAGTGTTGCCGTTTTGAAAGAGTACAATCTTCGGCATCACTCTGAAACAAAACATCTGTCAACATATTCGAAGTTTTCTGGAAAGTTGCATTCTGAGAAATTTGAGTTCATGAAACGTACTTTGGAATCTCAAAGGAATCTCTTCACGAGAATGTTTGCTGAAAATGAATCTGTCACTCGTACAAGTTACAAAATAGTGTATAAGAAGGCAGAGCGAGGAAAACCGTTTACTGACGGCAACTTCAACAAAGAGTGTATGATG
>NW_013770865.1:0-776 GCF_000517525.1 Limulus polyphemus
AGTACACTTGAACAGGAATTGGTTAAATTATGTAATAGCCGCCACGATGACTGGGATGTATTACTCCCTCCACTGTTGATGGCCTATAGAACAGCAATGCATGAAACCACTGAATACACTCCAGCAAAGTTGGTGTTTGGTCGGGAACTTCGGTTGCCAGTGGATCTGAGAACAGGATGCCCACCTTACGAAGAGTTTCCTCAAAATGTGTCAGCATTCGTGAAAGTGTTATCTGAAAGTATAGATGATATTCATCATCAAGTGCA
Organism: Limulus polyphemus; assembly: GCF_000517525.1. Lineage (NCBI taxonomy): Eukaryota > Metazoa > Arthropoda > Merostomata > Xiphosura > Limulidae > Limulus > Limulus polyphemus. The sequence goes on from NW_013770865.1 coordinate 267, forward strand.
TTCAAACTTGAAAACGTCTGCTGATTACATGAAGCTATATTGTGATAAAACATCTATTGAAGTCAGCTTTGTACCAGGAGACAAGGTGTGGTTGTATAATCCCAGGAAGACCAAAGGGAAGTCTCGTAAGTTGTCTTCTCCACGGGAAGGCCCGTATGACAGTGAATCGTCTCTCAGACGTGACTTTCCAAATAAAATGTGGTCGGCGAGGTAAGCCAAAGGTGGTGCATGCCAACAAGCTTTGGCATTATAACGGTCCAGGACATTTCAGTTGGAACGAAGTGAACAATGGAACAATTGACGCTGCTGAAGATGTGTCACCTGAAAAAGCCACTGTCGAAGAAGAAACTCTACCCGGTTTTGAGAAGGGAAACAGTGAAGCCCTTAATGAAGTTACTACCAATGATGTGTCTGTTACCGATAATAGGACATTTCCTGATGGAGCAGATGAACCCCACGTGTAAGCAGAAGCCAACGAGACGGAGGCCAGTACGGAGGAAGATACGTCCT
>NW_013770866.1:0-994 GCF_000517525.1 Limulus polyphemus
AGAACCACCTGGCTCCACTTAGGGCATCAAGAGTATCATCAATTCTTGGCAGTGGGTGTGAGTCTTTTTCGGTTATACTGTTAAGAGCCCTAAAGTCCACACAGCAACGTTGGGGCCCAACCTTCTTCTGAACTAACACGACGGGAGCTGACCAGGGACTATCTGATTTCTCGACTATCCCTTCCTTAATTAGACCATCCATGACCTTTTCTATCTCTTGCCACTTTGCTGGAGCTATTCTCCTCAGAGGGATCTTTATTGGACGGTGATTGCCTGTGTTTATTCTGTGCTCTACAAGGTTTGTGCAGCCGAGGTCATGATCTCCTTTCGAAAACACGTCTGCATAATTTGCCAAAAGTTCTTTTACCTGAAGAGCCTGTGATGATGCCAAATGGACTATGCTCTTCTTATAGAGGTCAGTTAAATGTTCTGGAAGTGTATGTCCTTTATTTATAGTTGTATTTCTTGCTTTAACGTTGACTGGCTCTACCTTCTGGCACACACCCAACAATGCCCCTTCCTTAAGTGTCTGCTCATATTCAGAGAAATTGGCCACTGTTAGAGGTACTACTTGACGACCCGCTACAAGTGACCTTCCAATCTTCAAATCTGCTGGCCTGGATGGGTCTTCCACTGCTTCCACAAGCATTGGGCTTCCATGGGGATGTTCTTTTATCCTACCCCCAAATTATCTTCTCTGACATAGGGGGTATTGTAGTTGACTTAATTGCTGTGACATGCAGATCAACGGATGCAGCAACACTTAATTGAATCTTTTACCATTTTATCGAAGTTGACTACACACTTCCTCGGTAGTAAATAGTCCAGTCCTAATATGCATTGGTCTTCAATGTCAGCCAAGTATACTTTTTGTCTGCTCTTGATGCCCATGAGCTCAATAGTTTCCCACACTGGTCCCCACAACCTTGCTGAATGTCCTGTCACACCACAGAGCTTCTGTACAGCTTCTGGTACTTCTTTGCTATCCAGCACC
>NW_013770867.1:0-683 GCF_000517525.1 Limulus polyphemus
TTACACAGTATTGTTAAATCTTGTGTCTTCTTATTGACAGTACACAGTATTGTTAAATATTTTGTCTTCTTATTGACAGTACACAGTTTCGTTAAATCTAGTGGCCTGTTATTGATAGTACACAGTAACGTTAAATCTTGTGGCTTGTTATTGATAGTACACAGTATCGTTAAATCTTGTGTCTTCTTATTGACGGTACACAGTATTGTTAAATCTTGTTTCTTCTTATTGACAGTACACAGTATTGTTAAATCTTGTGTCTTCTTATTGACAATACACAGTATTGTTCCATCTTTTGTCGTGTACTGTCAATAAGAATGTATCGTTAAATCTTGTGGCTTGTTAGTGATAGTACACAGTATCGTTAAATCTTGTCTTCTTATTTATAGTACATAGTATTGTTAAATCTTGTGTCTTCTTATTGACATTACACAGTATTGTTAAATCTTGTGTGTTGTTATTGATAATACACAGTATTGTTAAATCTTGTGTCTTCTTATCGACAGTCCATAGTATTGTTAAATCTCGTGTCTTCTTATTGACAGTACACAGTAGTGTTAAATCTTTTGTCTTCTTAATGACAGTACACAGTTTCGTTAAATCTTGTGGATTGTTAGTGATAGTACACAGTATTGTTAAATCTCGTGTCTTCTTATTGATAGTACACAGTATTGTTAAATCTT
>NW_013770868.1:0-2291 GCF_000517525.1 Limulus polyphemus
GACTCAATGTCTTCTTAATTCCGATATGTTCTCCTGTTAAATTATCATGGGATTGACGCAGCACAACTTCCCATAACTTCCTCGGTATAACTGTTTGCCAAGTCGTCACTTTCCGATCTGTAGTTTCCCATCTCCGGAGAAGAATACCATCTTCAAGCCTCAACTGGTCCCATTGTGCTTTGTCACAGTGCTTAGACTAGACACCTTCTCCCAAGCAGGGCGCAGAACACTTGCTTTTAGAAAATCAATCATTGGCTTCAAATCTAGGTCTTTCTCCTGTTCTGCCCTGATATCTATATTTGGTTCCACTTCACCATCATCAACTCTTTCAGTCGGCTTGACTTCAGCCCGATGGCACCCAATCAGCTCAACCTCTCTTTTAACAGTTACCGGAACTTGGCCTTTGTTATTCCCAAACGTCATTTTATGAAAATCAATTACAAACTTCCTTGGTAGTAGATAGTCCAATCCTAATATGCATTTGTCTCCAATGTCAGCCAAGTATACTTTCTGTCTGTCCTTTATGCCCATGAGCTCAATAGTTACCCACACTGGTCCCCACAATCTTGTAGAATGTTCCTGTCACACCATAAAGCTTCTGTATGGCTTCTGGTACTCCTTCATGATCTAACACCTTGATGCTCACAAGGGTTTGCTGAGACGCCGAGTCTATGACAAAGTTGCACCTTTGGCCATCCAGCTTTCCTGTCACATAGACACTGTGTGTGCTTGGCATTTTACACCTAGCTGTTGGGACTTTCACGATGGGGATTGGTGAGTGTCCCTCAACACCAACCACTACTGGTCTCCTTGAGGCTGACTTGCCAGTGTAGGAGGAATATTACCAACGAAGTACAAATGGAAAGGATTAGTAAATTTCAAAGTGAATTAAATATATTAAAGGACGATTTACTGTCTGTTACACAGGGAGGATATATTAGCCATGGACCTAATTAGCACCAGACAACAGATAGAGCTCAATTTGAGCTCCTAGCAGAAATGAATGGATGGACAGAGGAGCAGAAAGCAGTGCACTTGGCAACGAGCTTGAAGGGACAACCACTGGAAATACTTGGACAGTTGTCAGCACACGACAGGCACAACTATAGAGCACTGGTAGCGGCTCTATAACTCAGGTATGGACTCAAAATCAGTCCGAAGTCTACAGTGCTAGGTTTAGGACGAGAGTCCGTGCTAAAGGGGAGAGCCTGCAAGAGCTGGCACAGGACTTGGAAAGTATGGCACACAAGGCCTACCCAACTGCACCACCCAATGTCCTCAAGCTGTTGCTGAGGGATCAGTTCGTAGACGCCTTGGACAGTCCACAACTTAAGATACAATGAACCAAGCACATCCTTCTATCGTGCAGGATGCAATGGCCAGAGCTCTCGAATTTGAATCCTACGTTAAGTCCAGCACAGAGGTACCAAGGTTGGTACAGTCATCTGGATTCAAGGCCATAAAAGGTCAGCTTTCAGAGAGGTTTGAGGGATTTTGCTGGCATTGTAACAAACCTGGGCACAAGAGAGCTCAAAGCTGACAACTTCAACACAGGGGAGATGATACAGCAGGAGAGGCTGCTACCCAGAAAGGCTGTTGGAACTGTGGGGAGCAAGGACATCTGAGAAATGCTGATGTTGTACTCTCTCTCATTGTTCTTCTTGCCACTGTTGCTGACTTCCCACAAGTGTTGGAGACTTCCTTCCTGTTTCTTTTCACATTCTTCTTGTTTCCTTTCTTGTTCCAGTTGCCACTGGTGCTGGTTTTCTTGCCACTGCTGTAGTCTCTCTTCTTTTTTATTTTCTCGTTCTTCTTGTTTCTTTTCTTTTTCCTCAAACAACTGCTGTAATCTCTCTTCTTGTTTCTTTTGCTGTTCTTGTATCGCTGCCATCAAATCTGCTAAGTCGTAGTTTGATTTGCCACTTCTCGTTTCCAGCTTTCTTTTCTTTTCCATCCCACTCTTTGACACCAATTTGTTACGTATCTGCTTGTTTGTTTGTTTCCAGTAGAAATTCTTTCTGGGGATCTTTAGCGATACAAGTCCTTTCTCGATTAAACCAGTTTATTCTTCCTCGATACAAACTTTTAGTACACAGAAGTTCCACAATCAGTACATTTCTCGTCACTTTAAACTTAACAAATTTTATAATACACGCTATAAATCACAGCGATTCATAATCTCGATAAATTCGCTCTATACGAGTGCAAAACACAAACTTTACGGCTCGCTAGCTCGAAACTAACAGAATCATAAATTACACTGAACTCAAAGTAACTACTGCTCTCTCTTC
>NW_013770869.1:0-1115 GCF_000517525.1 Limulus polyphemus
TACATAGTGTACCTTATCCCTGGTGTGGTAAATACTCTACATACTGTACATTATCTCTGGTGCAGTAAATACTCTACATACTTTACCCCCTCCTTGGTGCAATGAATACTCTACAAACTGTAACCTATCCCTGGTGCAGTAAATACTCTACACACTGTACCCTATCCCTGGAGCAATAAATACTTACATAGTGTACCCTTTGCCTGGCATAGTAAATACTCTACATATTCTACCTATCCCTGGTACAGTAAATACTCCCTATAATGTACCCTATCTCTTGTGCAGTTACTACTCTACATACTGTACCCTATCCAGGTGCAGTAAATACTCTACATTCAGTACCCTGTCCTTGGTGCAGTAAATACTCTACATAGTGTACCCTATCCTTGGAGTTGTAAATAATCGATATATTGGACCTATCTTTAGTGTAGTAAATACTCTACATACTGTACCCTATTCTTGGTGTAGTAAATACACTACATATTGTACCTATCCCTGGTGCAGTAAATACTCTACATACTGTATCCTATCACTGGTGCAGTAAATACTCTACATAGTGTACCCTATCCCTGGTGTAGTAAATACTCTATATATTGTACCTATCCCTGGTGCAGTAAATACTCTACATACTGTACCCTATCCAGGTGCAATAAATACTCTACATACTGTACCTTATGTCTGGTGCAGTAAATACTCTACATACTGTACCCTATCCCTGGTGCAATAAATACTCTACATAATGTACCTTATCTCTGGTGCAGTAAATACTCTACATACTGTAACCTATCCCTGGTGCAGTATATACTCTAAATACTATGCCCTATCCAGGTGCAGTAAGTACTCTACATACTGTACCCTATCCCTTTTGTAGTAAATACTCGACACATTGTCCCTTTCCCTGGAGTAGTAAATACTCTACATAGTGTACTCTATCTTAGGTGCAGTAATTACTCTACATAGTGTACCTATCCGTAGTGTAGTATATACTCTACATATTGTACCCTATCCTTGGAGTTGTAAATAATCGATATATTAGACCTATCTTTAGTGTAGTAAATACTCTACATACTGCACGATATCAATGGTGCAGTAATTATTCTACATACTGTTCCCTA
>NW_013770870.1:0-775 GCF_000517525.1 Limulus polyphemus
ATTTACAGTTTAGCAGATTTATTTGTAGTTTATATAGCAAACTTATTTTAAGCATTTAATTTTAATGTTATTTCTTGCTTCTACAGTCTAACCAAGTAGCATTTAAGAATTTTTTTACATCATTAGAATAACAATAGAAAATATTTTACTTAGTAGTTAGTTTGTGGCTCAAAGTGGAGTAAGAAAAAATTACACCAAATTTATTTTGGAAAAATGCTGTAGTGGAGAGAAACCCTTGGTAATGTATCTTACTTACAGAAATCAATGTGTTATATATCTATTTTCAATCGAGCTTTGCTTCAAATAAAAATGTATTAATAGTTTTCAGAGAATGAAATATATAGATAAATGAAAGAGTGAATTAACATTTTCATGGCAAGTTATATATTGTTTTTTGATGCCTTGGCTGTAAATAGTTAACGCTGAAAGTATCCTATCCGATACTTTATTACATTGTGTAAATAGTCTGACTTACGAAAGTCAATGGTAATATATATTGAATATATGTATGCGTTACTAAAAATAATATAAATATATATACATATTACATTTTGAAATAATTTTTCAAACTGTTATAAACTTGTTTTGACAGGTGGGCTATTCGAACAATTTAATATCAACATTTTAGTGTACAAAACTTGAAGATAGCTTTTATATGCGGAAGCATCTGTTAGTTGAGTTCTTGCACAGATCTTAAAATATAACGTTGATAAACGGAAACATCGGCACATCTAGATACGTAGATCCTGAAAGTCGAGTTGTTCAAAACTTGAAA
>NW_013770871.1:0-780 GCF_000517525.1 Limulus polyphemus
TCCTAATTCCGAGATGTCCTCCTGTTAAATTATCATAGGATAGACGCAGCACAACTTCCCATAACTTCCTCGGTATAACTGTTTGCCAAGTCGTCACTTTCCCATCTGTAGTTTCCCATCTTCGGACAAGAATACCATTTTCAAGCTTCAACTGCTCCCATTGCACCCAATAGTGCTTTATCACAGGGCTTAGACTAGACACCTTCTCCCAAGCAAGGCGCAAAACACTTATTTTTAGGAAATCAATTATAGGCTTCAAATCTTGGTCTTTCTCCTGTTCTGCTTTGATATCTGTATTTAGTTCCACTTCATCATCATCAATTTTTTCAGTCAGCTTGACTTTAGCCCGATGGCACCCAAACAGCTCAACCTCTCTTTTAACAGTTACCGGAACTTGGCCTTTGTTATTCCCAAACGTCATTTTATCAAAATCAATTACAAACTTCCTTGGTAGTTGATAGTCCAATCCTAATATGCATTCGTCTTCAATGTCAGCCAAGTATACTTTCTGTCTTTCCTTTATGCCCTCGAGCTCAATAATTACCCACACTGGTCCCCACAACCTTGCAGAATGTCTTGTCACACCATAAACCTTCTGTATGGCTTCTGGTACTCCTTCGTGATTTAACACCTTGATGCCCACAAGGGTTTGTTGAGACGCAGAGTCTACGACAAAGTTGCACCTTTGGCCATCTAGTTTTCCTGTCACATAGACACTGTGTGTGTTTGGCATTCTACACCTAGCTGTTGGGAGTTTCATGATGGGGGTTGATGGACGTC
>NW_013770872.1:0-779 GCF_000517525.1 Limulus polyphemus
TTGTTTGTTTGCTTGTTTTTAATTATGCACAAAGCTACACAAGGGCTATCTGTGCTCTGCCCACCACGGGTATCGAAACCCGGATTCTAGCGTTTTAAGTCCGCAGACATACCGCTGTGCCACTGGGGGGATCTCAGACCTGGTAGAACTTCTTCAGACCTAGTAGATTTGAATCAGATAATATAAAATATAAGAAGACGGATATGGGAAAAAAAAGTCACGCTTTTTGGTGACTAAACAAATAACTTTAATTGTCAGCATCTTGCACACTGAAACTGGGGGAAATTCGTTTTATTCGGTAGACACTCCTAAATTAATTCCCTTTGTTGTTCTCTACAGAGCCCGTACGGCCTAATGAGCAAACACTCTTCGTACGGTGATCAAAAGGAAATATGTTTGTTAATTCTAAGAGTATTTTGTCTTAAGAGCGGTCTGAGACTGCGCGCGAGGTTGGATTACAAAGTGCTTGTCAGACTGAGGTGATAATGCTTGCTTGCTTATATATTTCGGGTGAATCCGCTCTTTGGAAGCAGGCAGAAGACATTAATAAATACTCAAGTGAGTTATCTGACACGTCATGCCATTTAGCACTATTTTAGTGCTAGGTGATTTTTTTTTTCTCTTTTTCATAGTCTTAGTAAGTTTCGCCCTCTAGTTTGTTTGTTTGTTATGAATTTCGCGCAAAGCTACACGAGGGCTATCTGCGCTAGCCGTCCCTAATTTAGCAGTGTAAGACTAGAGGGAAGGCAGCTAGTCATCACCACCCACCGCCAACTCTT
>NW_013770873.1:0-779 GCF_000517525.1 Limulus polyphemus
CTCTCTTGTGCCCAGGATTATTACAGTGTCAGCAAAGTCCCTCAAACCTCTCTGAAAGCTGACCTTTTCTGGCCTTGAATCCAGATGACTGTACCAACCTCGGTACTTCTGTGCTGGACTTAATGTAGGATTCAAATTCGAGAGCTCTGGCCATTGCATCCTGCATGGTAGAGGGGTGTGCTTGCTTCACTTGTATCTTAAGTTGTGGACTGTCCAAGGCATCTACGAACTGATCCCTCAGCAACAACTTGAGGAGATCGGGTGGTGCAGTTGGGTAGGCCTTGTGTGCCATGCTCTCCAAGTCCTGTGCCAGCTCTTGCAGGCTCTCCCCTTTAGCACGGACTCTTGTCCTGAACCTGGCCCTGTAGACTTCTGACTGGTTTTGGGTTCCGTACCTGAGTTCCAGAGCCTCTACCAGTGCTCTATAGTTGTGTCTGTCGGCTGCTGTCAACTGTCCAAGTATTTCCAGTGGTTGTCCCTTCAAGCTCGTTGCCAGATGTACAGCTTTCTGTTCCTCTGTCCATCCATTCATCTCTGCCAGTAGCTCAAACTGTGCTCTATATGCTTCCCACGGTTCTTTCCCATCGAATTCCTGTGGCTTCCTTCGCACTGGATCACTCCTGTTACTGACATTCATATCTGGGATGTGACTTCTAATGGGACTGAATATGTCTGCATTAAGGTTTAGCTGCGGGCTCTGTAAGGGGCTTGCCATTGTCTGGGGCTGATTAAGTCGATGGTCAATGTATCCTCCTTGTGTAAAAGACAAAAGTCGTCCT
>NW_013770874.1:0-777 GCF_000517525.1 Limulus polyphemus
ATTTTATTTCGATGACTTTTAGAAAATCAAACAATCATTAAATAAAGACGTAATATTCCTGTTTTATACGCACTTTACTTTCTAATGAGTTGTCGGTATGAAATATAATATTAAGAATTAATTGCACATAAACCATGCTCCAGGTTATAATTAACTAACAAAATACCTAAAGCTCCATTGGAGTTGTATCGGGGGCTTAAGAGGTATGTGGGCAAGTGGAATTTCTGTGATTCTTGTTTCTTCAGTCATTTTTGCTATAAAACAATATCTTTAGTTTGAGGCGTGGCTGGATACTTGCGAAGGTTTGACTTATAAGCCTCCCTCAAGTTCAAATCATTGTTTATTATCTTATTCATTGTATCGTGCGATATGCTAGCTTCATCTCAATGCTTTGTGGATTGGAGGATTCTCTTTAGTAATGATAATCTTCAACTTGTTTATAAAAGCATTATTCCGAATTGGCTTAGAAGGTGGTTGCTGAGCCTAATATTTCTCTAAGGGTTTTGATGTGAAAGTTTTTCTACTTTTTTGAAGAACACTAGAGATCTCTTCTTTGGACGTTTGTGTTTTTTGGTTCTATAACATTTAACAATTACATTTTACAAATATATTTGCCTTAAAAAGCGTACAATGTATTTCTCGAGACATAAGTAAAGTTTCACGTGGATTACACACACACAGACAGACACAGACACAGGTACGTGTGCACATATGTGTGTGTGTGTGTACTAAACATGTTGCTTGAAGAGCCACGACCTCTCAATGGATGATGTGAAC
>NW_013770875.1:0-779 GCF_000517525.1 Limulus polyphemus
GGGATATAAATTCGGTAACTAGAGTTAAACCTAAGTGTTCCTGGAGTAGTTGTACCAAGTAAGGCTAAAGACGAATATATTGGTTATAAATTCGGTAACTAGTTACATCTAGGTATTCGTGTAGTTGTTGTACCAAATAACGCTAAATAGAGTATGGTGGTTATATATTCGGTAACTAGAGATACACCTAGGTGTTTATGGAGTAGTTGTACCAAGTAAGGCTAAAGATGAGTATGGTGGTTATAAATTCTGTAACTAGAGTTACACCAGGGTGTTCATGGAGTAGTTGTGCCAAGTAAGGCTAAAGATGAGTATGGTGGTTATAAATTCGGTAACTAGAGTTACAACTAGGTGTTCGTGGAGCTGTTGTGCCAAATAACGCTAAAGATGAGTATGTTGGTTACAAATTCGGTAACTAGAGTTACAGCTAGGTGTTCGTGGAGTTCTTGTACCAAATAACGCTAACGATGAGTATGGTGGTTATAAATTTGGTAACTAGAGTTACACCTATGTGTTTGTGGAGTTGGAGTACCAAATAATGCTAAGGATGAGTATGGTGGTTATAAATTCGGTAACTATAGTAACTTCTAGGTGTTCATGGAGTAGTGTTGCCAGGTAAAGCTAAAGATGAGTATGGTGGTTATAAATTCGGTAATTATAGTTAATCCTAAGTGTTCATGGAGTAGTTGTAACAAGTAAGGCTAAAGATGAGTATGGTGGTTATAAATTCGGTAAATAGAGTTACTCCTAGGTATTCGTGGAGTTGTTGTACCAAGTAA
>NW_013770876.1:0-776 GCF_000517525.1 Limulus polyphemus
ATATTTTGTTTCATAGCCTCCACGTGCAAAATTTTTAAAGGCTTAGCAACCTACGTTAAGTAGCAACCGAGTACCTAGGTCGTAACTGAAACAGATTATTGTTTGCTTTACTTCTTTATTTACTCTTCTATGTTTTAAGAAAAATAACTTTAAGAACATATTTCAAAATAGCAATAATTTATATACATATATAATATATATAATATTTGAAATGTGACTGTATTTTACAAAATACTAGTCGACTAAAACACAGCCAAGACAGGTCATTTTGTAAAGACTAAAGCCAATAAAAGTCAGTTTTATATTACTGGATACGGTAACATGAGTGCACATGTGCCACATCATTGTAACTTCTGTATTGTTAGCCAGGCATGGGTGAAAGGTCAATATAATGAAAATAATAAATATATATAAATGTATAATGTTATGAGATTTGAGTTATTTCGTCTAAATATTCATGTTTTCATGTTATAACTTGTGTTCATTCTAGAATGAAAAAGGCATAATCTATGTTTATTTCCTAATTTTATATGGTCGTTGCAAGATCGGTCAAATCTACCAAACCCATACATAAATTAATTACTGAAAAATAACATATAAAATATAAAGCTTTTTCTTAAGATTTCGCATGTGAAATTTCAAAATTTTCTGATGCGTAAAAGTATTTTTAATCTTAAAATGAAAATTACTTTGCATAATAGATAGGCAAGATGTAGAAAAAAAGGCATGAAAAAAACATTAGCTTTACAAACCTTAAGAACTTAATAAAAAAATTA
>NW_013770877.1:0-779 GCF_000517525.1 Limulus polyphemus
GGCTCAGGACTTGGAAAGCATGGCACACAAGGCCTACCCAACTGCACCACCCGATCTCCTCAAGTTGTTGCTGAGGGATCAGTTCATAGATGCCTTGGACAGTCCACAACTTAAGATACAAGTGAAGCAAGCACACTCCTCTACCATGCAGGATGCAATGGCCAAAGCTCTCGAATTTGAATCCTACATTAAGTCCAGCACAGAGGTACCGAGGTTGGTACAGTCATCTGGATTCAAGGCCGGAAAAAGTCAGCTTTCAGAGAGGTTTGAGGAACTTTGCTGGCCCTGTAATAAACCTGGGCACAAGAGAGCTCAATGCTGGAAACTTCAACACAGGGGAGGTGCCACAGCAGGAAAGGCTGGTATCCAGAAAAGCTGTTGGAACTGTGGAAAGCACGGACATTTGAGGAGCCAGTGTAGGAAGAATATTACCAACAAGTCGGCCTAAAGGAGACCAGTAGTGGTTGGTGTTGAGCAACGCCCACCAACCCCATCATGTAAGTCCCAACAGCTAGGTATAAAATGCCAAGCACACACAGTGTCTATGTGACAGGAAAGCTGGATGGCCAAAGGTGCAACTTTGTCATAGACTCTGTGTCTCAGCAAACCCTTGTAAGCATCAAGGTGTTAAATCATGAAGGAGTACCAGAAGCCATACAGAAGCTTTATGGTGTGACAGGACATTCTACAAGATTGTGGGGACCAGTGTGGGTAACTATTGAGCTCATGGGCATAAAGGACAGACAGAAAGTATACTTAGCTGACATTGAAGACGAATG
>NW_013770878.1:0-779 GCF_000517525.1 Limulus polyphemus
CTCCATTCTTATCGATGATGCTTTTCCATCTTACAATCAGGTTGTTAATGCTCTGATTAAAGTAATCACTTGGCTTTGAAGCAAAAAGCTTGTCGATGTCCTCTTTAACACCTTCCACATTTGCATACGTTTTTCCATTGAGATGGTATTGCAACGAATTAAAAAGATGGTTATCTGATGGTGCCATATCTGCAGACTATGGTGGGTGGGAGAGAACTTTCCAAGTCCATAATATTGTGTTGCGTCAAACGTGCCACATGTGGACGTGCATTGTCGTGGAGAAAAAGAACACCTTTCCGGTTGACAAGTGAAGGGCGTTTCTGACGAAGAGCTTGATTTAAACGTTCCAGTTGCTGACTATAGATCTCTGCATTGACACTTCGCTGTGGAATGAGGTCGAAATGAATTACTCCTTTGATGTCCCACCAAATGCAAAGCATCACTTTCTGCGGATGGAGTCCAGATTTTGGGGTCGGAAGTGGTTTTTGTCTAGGTCTGAGCCATTGTTTTTGGCTTTTAATATTCACACAGATAACCCATTTTTCATCCCCGGTGACAATTCTGTCCAAAAATGGTTCACGCGCATTACACGCCAGAAAAGATGAAGCAACGTTCACATGTTGTAAATGATGATCATCGAAGAGTCCGTGAGGCACCCAAACACCTTCTTTAAGGAGTTTTCCCATATTCTTTAGATGTTTATGTACTGTTTCATGAGAGACATGCAATTTCAGGGCCATTTCACGACTGTGTTGCCTTGGGTTAGACTCAGCAAGCAT
>NW_013770879.1:0-1561 GCF_000517525.1 Limulus polyphemus
CCTAAGATAGTATATTAATATATTTTTTATATTCCGATATTCACACCTGAGAAGTATATTAATATATTTGTGTATATTCCGATACACACACACACTCACACCAAAGAGAGTATATTAATATATTTCTGTATATTCCGATACACACACACACACTCACATATAAGAGAGTATATCAGTATATTTGTGTATATTCCGATACACACACACACTCACACCTAAGAGAGTATATCAATATATTTCTGTATATTCCGATACACACATACACAATCTCACCTAAGGGAATATATTAATATATTTGTGTATATTCCGATACTCACACCTAAGGGAGTATATTAATATATTTTTGTATATTCCGATACACACACACTCACACCTATGGGAGTATATAAATTAATTTTTATATATTCCGATAAACACACACTCACACCTAAGGGAGTAAATTAATATGTGTGTATATTCCGATACACACAAACTCACACTTAAGAGAGTATATCAGTATATTTTTGTATATTCCGATACACACACACACTCACACCTAAGAGAGTACATCAGTATATTTGTGTATATTATGATACACACACACTCACACCTAAACGAGTATATTAATATACTTGTGTATATTCCGATACACACACACATCCACACCTAAGAGAGTATATCAGTATATTTGTGTATATTCCGATACATACACACTCACACCTATGGGAGTATATAAATTAATTTTCATATATTCCGATACACACACACTCACACCTAAGGGAGTAAATTAATATATTTATGTGAATATCGGAATATACACAAATATACTGATATACTCTCTTAGGTGTGAGTGTGTGTGTGTATTGGAATATACACAAATATATTAATATACTCCCTTAGGTGTGAGTGTGTGTGTATCGGAATATACACAAATATACTGATATACTCTCTTAGGTATGGGTGTGTGTGTGTATCGGAATATACACAAATATATTAATATACTCGTTTAAGTGTGAGTGTGTGTGTATCGGAATATACACAAATATTCTGATATACTCTCTTAGGTGTGAGTGTGTGTGTGTATCGGAATATACACCTAAGGAAGTATATTAATATATTTGTGTATATTCCGATAAACACACACACTCACACCTAAGAGAGTATATTAATATATTTCTGTATATTCCAATACACACACACACAATCTCACCTAAGGGAATATATTAATTTATTTGTGTATATTCCGATACTCACACCAGAGGGAGTATATTAATATATTTTGTATATTCCGATACACACACACTCACACCAGAGGGTGTATATTAATATATTTTTGTATATTCCGATACACACACACTCACTCCTAAGGGAGTATATAAATTAATTTTTATATATTCCGATACACACACACTCACACCTAAGAGAGTATATAAGTATATTTGTGTATATTCCGATACACACACACTCACACCTAAGGGAGTATATTAATATATTTGTGTATATTCCGATACACACACATACTCACACCTAAGAGAGTATATCAGTATATTTGTGTACATTCTGATACACACACACACTCACA
>NW_013770880.1:0-779 GCF_000517525.1 Limulus polyphemus
GGACTATTTACTACTGATGAAGTGTGTGTTGTCAGGATCAGTTCGCACACCATGCTTACAATGTGACCCAAGTAAAGCACCTCTTTCTGGAACAAGTGGCATTTCTAGGGATGGAGTTTGAGGTTTCCTGCTTTCAAATGCTTGAATACTTCTATGGCTCCTCATATGTCCTTGCTCTCCACAGTTCCAACAACCTTTCTGGGTAGCATCCTTTCCTGCTGTATAATCTTCCCTTTGCTGAAGTTGCCAGCATTGAGCTCTCTTGTGCCTAGGTTTGTTACAGTGCCAGCAAAGTCCCTCAAACTTCTCTGAAAGCTGACCTTTTCTGGCCTTGAATCCAGTTGACTGTACCAACCTTGGTACCTCTGTGCTGGACTTAACGTAGTATTCAAATTCTAGAGCTCTGGCCATTGCATCCTGCATGGTAGAGGGGTGTGCTTGCTTCACTTGTACCTTTAGTTGTGGACTGTCCAAGGCATCTACAAACTTATCTCTCAGCAACAACTTGAGATCAGGTGGTGCAGTTGAGTAGGCCTTGTGTGCCATTCTTTCCAAGTCCTGTGCCAGCTCTTGCAGGCTCTCCCCTCTAGCATGGACTCTCGTCCTAAACCTAGCCCTGTAGACTTCAGACTTATTTTGGGTTCCATATCTGAGTTCTAGAGCCGCTACCAGTGCTCTATAGTTGTGCCTCTCATCTGCTGACAATTGTCCAAGTATTTTCAGTGGTTGTCCCTTCAAGCTTGTTGCCAGATATACTGCTTTCTGCTTCTCTGTCCATC
>NW_013770881.1:0-1262 GCF_000517525.1 Limulus polyphemus
CCAGTAATAGATACCGATAATTACGCACCTTTCCAACTCTAGGAGACCCTTTCTCGTGGATATTGTTTTGTTATGGTGGTAAATCACATGACCAGTCTATTTTGATATGCGTTTTATCGCTAGTGTTTCTTTTTCGTCTTTTTAGAAATTTACTTTTAAGTTATCTTATGTGGCAATGATTTGCAAGGATGTGGCGATTCTATATCAGTCATTGTCATAGTTGGTAATCTATTATAATATTTACTTTTTTCTTGACAGGTGATCTTGCTGAAAAAAAGGAACAGGATGGAAATGTATTTTCAATAAAAATTGAAGTGGTGGTAGGTGTAAACGAGAGAGAACTAAATAATGATGTAACAAATAGTAAAAAAATCACTCAAACAACGTACAGAAAATACATTCATGCCATTACATAGGAAGGGGCAAATCAATTTCGACAATTATGGCAAAAGTGGTTTTGCTGGATTAAATAATCATGAAAAGTTCGGATCTTTTAATAATCGTCAGATGCATGATGTGTTTCGAAGAAAAAATAATTTCCATAAATCTAGAAAAAAAACAAGAGTGACCGTAATACAAAAACCCCTTAAAGGAAAAATACCAGATAATGTTACCAAAAAGGTTAAAAGGATACATGATTTTGCTAATCAGGGTCGTCAAATGCTACATGGTGGGGTGAAAGGTCAGCATTTGACATATAAAACTGCTAATAGAAATGATCATTTACTTGATCCAAAAAAAGCAACTTATCATCATGATGAAAACATATATACGAATGCTGGTATTTCTTCAATAGCAACTGAATACGCATCAGGTGGACACAGTGTAAACGAAATGAATGACGGTGCTGGAAGTAGTAAAGTGTCATACAAAAAACAATTAGTAAATATATTCAATCCATTTTATATGAAAGAAAAATCCATCCAGTTAGAGAAAAATGAGGAAACTAGTTTTACTGATGCAAATGAAAATACAAGGATTAGCTATTTTAAAAATCCTAAGAAGAATATAGCTAGTAGGATTGGGAAGAGAATAAGGATTGTGCATAAGCAGCATAATATTGCTAAAAAACTAAATGATATACATCGAGTGGAAAAGATACCACATTATGTAACAAAAGAAACTAAAATGAAATCTGACTTGGTTAATCAAAGACATCAAATACTACATGGCATTTCAAAGAACCGTCCTCTAGAGCATAACACTATTATTAGAGACAACAAAGACAATGAGTTTGTTTTTGTTTGTTTGTTTTTTTGGAA
>NW_013770882.1:0-779 GCF_000517525.1 Limulus polyphemus
TTTACCCTACTGTGTACTATATAGTTGACTAACTTTACCCTACCGTGCACTACATAGTTGACTAACTTTACCCTACTGTGTACTATATAGTTGACTAACTTTACCTTACCGTGTACTATATAGTTGACTAACTTTACCCTACCGTGTACTATATAGTTGACTAACTTTACCCTACTGTGTACTATATAGTTGACTAACTTTACCCTACCGTGCACTACATAGTTGACTAACTTTACCTTACCGTGTACTATATAGTTGACAAACCTCACCATATAGTGTACTATATAGTTGACTAACTTTACCCTACTGTGTACTATATAGTTGACTAACTTTACCCTACTGTGTACTATATAGTTGACTAACTTTACCCTACCGTGCACTACACAGTTGACTAACTTTACCCTACTGTGTACTATATAGTTGACTAACTTTACCCTACCGTGCACTACATAGTTGACTAACTTTACCTTACCGTGTACTATATAGTTGACAAACCTCACCATGTAGTGTACTATATAGCTGACAAACCTCACCATATAGTGTTCTATATAGTTGACAAACTTCACCATATAGTGTATTATATAGTTGACTAACTTTACCCTACTGTGTACTATATAGTTGACTAACTTTACCCTACCGTGCACTACATAGTTGACTAACTTTACCCTACCGTGCACTACATAGTTGACTAACTTTACCCTACCGTGCACTACATAGTTGACTAACTTTACCCTACTGTGTACTACATAGTTGACTAACTTTACCCTACCGTGTACTAT
>NW_013770883.1:0-1500 GCF_000517525.1 Limulus polyphemus
CTTGGACAGTTGTCAGCAGCCGACAGACACAACTATAGAGCACTGGTAGGGGCTCTACAACTCAGGTGTGGAACCCAAAACCAGTCAGAAGTCTACAGGGCTAGATTTAGGACGAGAATCCGTGCTAAAGGGGAGATCCTGCAAGAGCTGGCTAAGGACTTGGAAAGCATTGCACACAAGGTCTGCCCAATCTCATACACCACCCGATCTCTTCAAGTTGTTGCTGAGGGATCAGTTCGTAGATGCCTTGGACAGTCCACAACTTAAGATACAAGTGAAGCAAGCACACCCCTATACCATGCAGGATGTAATGGCCAGAGCTCTTGAATTTCAATCCTACATTAAGTCAATTAAGTCCTACATTAAATGTACAGAATTACAAACACAAAATTACAATTCAACAAAGTCTCTAAATTTTACAGCACGTATCTTCTTCTGTACTGCTGCATATGGGGTTCATCTACTTCATCAGGAAACGTCCTATCATTGGTAACAGTCACATTAGTAATAATAACTTCATCAAGGGCTTCACTGTTTCCCTTTTCAAAATCGAATAGAGTTTCTTCTTCGACAGTGGCTTTTTCAGGTGACACGTCTTCATCAGCGTCATTTGTTTCGTTGTTCACTTCATTCCAACTGAAATGTCCTGGACCGTGATAATGCCAAAGCCTGTTGGCATGCACCACTTTTGGCTTACCTCGCTGACCACATTTTATCCGGAAAGTCACGTCTGAGAGACGATCCACTATGTCATATGGGCCTTCCCATGGAGAAGACAAAAAGGGAAGTCTCCTAAGGGTCTTCCTGGGATTATACAACCATACCTTGTCTCCTGGTACAAAGCTGACTTCAGTAGATCTCTTATCATAAGTTAACTTCATCGAATCAGCAGACGTTTTCAAGTTTGAACGCACTTGATGGTGAATATTATCCATCCTTTCCGATAACACTTTCACGAATTCGACACATTCTCAGGCAACTCTTCATAAGGTGGGCGTCCTGTTAACAGATCCACTGACAACCGAAGTTCCCGACCAAACATCAACTTTGCTGGAGTGTATCCAGTGGTTCCATGCTCTGCTGTCCTATAGGCCATCAACAGTGGAGGGAGTAAGACATCCCAGTCATCTTGGCGGCTGTTACAAAACTTTGCCAATTCTTGTCCCAGTGTCCAGTTGTACTTTTCTACCATCCCATCAGACTGTGGGTAAAATGGCGTTGTCCTGGTCTTTCGAATGCCAAACAACTTGCAGCATTCTTGGAACACAGCTGATTCAAATTTACGGCCTTGATCTGAATGCAGTTCATATGGCATACCAAATCTGAAGAAGAAATCACTAATAGCCGAAGCTACAGTTGTATCATCCATCACCACACAAATGTACTTGTTTCCAGCACGAGTTTGGGGTAGAGGACCAGCAATGTCAACGGCTACTCTTTCCATTGGTGCACCAACTTGATATAACTTCATTGGAGCTCGTCCCTTATGCTTGGGTCCCC
>NW_013770884.1:0-779 GCF_000517525.1 Limulus polyphemus
TTAGGCACAGAACAGTCTACCTAACCAGTGCCCTATTAAACTTGAAGATTGTTAAATAAATTGATGGGAAAAGAGAAAAGTGTGCAGGTATATTACACTGGTAGAGAATTCAACTTGAAGGTATATTACAATGGTAGAGAATTCAACTTGAAAGTATATTACACTGGTAAAGAATTCAACTTGAAAGTATATTACACTGGTAAAGAATTCAACTTGAAAGTATATTACACTGATAAAGAATTCAACTTGAAAGTATATTACACTGGTAAAGAATTCAACTTTAAAGTATATTACACTGGTAAAGAATTCAACTTTAAAGTATATTACACTGGTAGAGAATTCAACTTGAAGGTATATTACAGTAGTAGAGAATTCAACGTGAGATGCTAACTTTTGAACTTTATGTAGTATGCCTGAAAATATATTCTCTGTATGTCAGTTCAATATGAATTTAAATGCACCTTTACTTGATACAGGGAAACTTGTCCCTAACAAGACTTGAACCTTTTTAGATTCCTTCGAAAATGCTCTTATACATGAATTTATTGCAATAAAATGAAACTTCTTGATTCTTAAAGATTGTTAAAATATTTTTTTCTTTGGGTATTCTGAATATTATTTTTACATTACTCACACGCATGACCCACACAATGAGCAAGTTTTACATTTCTGCTTGATGATCAGTTAATAACAATAATTTCTTTATCCGCAATTTTTGATTAACAGGGTTAAAATAACGTTCCTATCAAATTCCCGGCTCTTTGATTCTAAATTATATA
>NW_013770885.1:0-792 GCF_000517525.1 Limulus polyphemus
GTTTTCTCTTTGTTTCAAACAACCTTAACAGGTAAGTTACCAATGTGTCGGTTTATCTTTGTTTCAAACAACCTTAACAGGTAAGTTACCAACATGTCGGTTTATCTTCATTTCAAACAATCTTAACAGGCAAGTTACCAACATGTCGGTTTATCTTCATTTCAAACAACCTTAACAGGTAAGTTACCAATGTGTCGGTTTATCTTCATTTCAAACAACCTTAACAAGCAAGTTACCAACATGTCGGTTTATCTTCATTTCAAACAACCTTAACAGGTAAGTTACCAACATGTCGGTTTATCTTCATTTCTAACAGAAGTAGGTGTTTCTTTTTTGACACAATTACACGTATAAACGTATTAGGAATGTTTATGTTATATTTTCACGTGTGCTAGCAGCACGAATGTTTGTGTTATAGTTTTACGTCTGAGATTAGTTAGGATGTTTGTGTTATAGTTTCACGTGTGAGAGAAGCACGAACGTTTCACGTGTTAAAGTGTTTTTAAATTGTTAGAAAAAGTTAGTTAACACCCGGACATGCATGTAGTTCAGCCAAGGATAAATGCAACGTATTCTTCTCCTGTAGGGTAACACAGAGTAGCTGGTGTCAGAAAGATTCTTCTGTTTGTAGCCCCTTTTTTAACGAAACGAAAGAGGTAAGCAAGTGTGTATATAAATATGTATAAATGTTAACCCTGGTGACAAATTCATAAAGACGAGACATTAATATAAGGTGTGTGGTGACTGAAAAAAACCTTGTAGTTAATAAACGTTAACTATAATAACAAGTTC
>NW_013770886.1:0-1741 GCF_000517525.1 Limulus polyphemus
AACCTGCGACCCGCAGATTGCGAGTCGAGTACCCTAACCACCTGGCCATGCCGGGCCAAATAAACCTTGGTTTATGATATTAATACATTAATATCAGAAAATATAATTTATTCATTATTTATGATTTGTTTTTCACTTTAACTACTTCATGGTTATCCACCTTTAATTATCTGTTGTTGTTTTTTTTTAACTGAATCAACTAACTGGTATTCACAGTTTGAACCACGAGTCTGCAGTTACATGCTCATTTATCAAGATAAAAATAGAAACAAATTCTTGTGAAAACTTATCTTCAGGGTAATCAAACAGTACAGAATGGGGGGGGGGGAATAGAAGGTTTTGAAAAGTGGTTGAAAACATATTTAACATAATAACAAGGGTTGAATTCTGAAAACACCACACATCAGATGTTTCAGACAGTTCAGAGTGAACAACTTACGAACGTATACAGACTAACACCATCACAAACACACACACACACAAGATATATCGTGAACAATAATTACAACAACACCAAGAACTACGTGTTGAAACCCTTGAGAATTTCATCTTCAACACGTGTTAACCACATGCTGTTCCCACTTGGAAATTTTAAAGTGCTTTAATGAAACATTATGGAATAATTTTGAGAAAACCAAGTTAGCACTACCTGAAGATGTTTGATATGTTGAAAGCAGAATAATACTGAAGAAAAAGTTAGTATTTGATAATCTATGAATATTTCCTTTAAAATTTCTGATAACGTTTGTTAGAATTGAAATTGAATTCATGGAAGTGCCTTTAGGTTATTTTAAGGTTTTTCAGAGCAAGCTGCTGGGAGAATCTGTATTTTGCAAAACTATGTTTTTTTTTTGTAAGAGTTGAAAGAGTCGTAAAAGATCAGTTAATAAAGTTTACTTTATACGAGGTTTAATATAAAATTCAGATTTCTAGGACAAAATTCATACTACAATCCCAAAAATCTAAATACATTGACTTTTATACTCATTCCACAATGACTTTTATACAGAGGGTGAAACACTCACCTGAAGAGCATTATTTGTTGCAGTGATATTGGCTGCTGAAGGTCGTGAGGCCCTCTGGAAGCAAGAAAACAAACTGATCTCAGAACTTACAAGTAAAAGGAAGATAAACATGTTCTTCTGAAGTTTATGAGTAAATGCAATTCTTGGTTTTACAGATCAGAACAGATATTTTGACACGTTCAAATATTGTATTTTCACTTTCTTTTTTAAGAGTTTACTGTCTCCTAAAGCAAGAGTGAGAAATGGTGTTGTCATGACTAGATCAATCAAGAATGAGAAATGGTGTCATGACTAGATGAATCAAGTGTGAGAAATGGTGTTGTCATGACTAGATCAATCAAGAGTGAGAAATGATGTTGTTATGACTAGATCAATCAAGAGTGAGAAATGGTGTTGTCATGACTAGATCAATCAAGAATGAGAAATGGTGTTGTTATGACTAGATCAATCAAGAGTGAGAAATGGTGTTGTCATGACTAGATCAATCAAGAGTGAGAAATGGTGTTGTTATGATTAGATCAATCAAGAATGAGAAATGGTGTTGTTATGACTTAGATCAATCAAGAATGAGAAATAGGTGTTGTCATGACTAGATCAATCAAGAATGAGAAATGGTGTTGTCATGACTAGATCAATCAAGAGTGAGAAATGGTGTTGTTATGATTAGATCAATCAAGAATGAGAAATGGTGTTGTTATGATTAGATCAATCAAGAA
>NW_013770887.1:0-779 GCF_000517525.1 Limulus polyphemus
AGTAACTCCTCAATAAATTGAATGGATATAAATAATACAACTATTCTTATGAAGTTACTACTCAATAAATTGCATAGATATAAATAATACAACTATTCTTATGAAGTTACGACTCAATAAATAAAATAAACACATATTAGAAACCTGTACATACCTAGGATTAACTACTAAATTGAAAATGGGACAAACAAAAGAAATAATGGCTCACATGAGACGAAAACGTCCATTGTGGTAAGTGTAGGTACATACATATTTACACATATATATAAATTGGTACATATGTGTGTGTGTTTGTTTATCCACATAACAAATAATCATAGTCGTAACACTATACAAAATTAAACAAATTAAATTTTTTAATTGACATTGGTTATTGCTTTCTTGAAAATTGGCAATATCCAAGCAATATGAGATCAAAAGCATCACAGATCAAAGAAGGTACTGAGTTGGCAATATTCTATCGGTCTTACAAAAGCTGCTACAAATCAAAACCGATACTGAGTTGGCAATATTATATCTCTCTAACATAAGCTACTAGAAATCAGAGAAGATACTGAGTTGGCAATATTCTATCGGTCTTACAAAAGCTGCTACAAATCAAAACCGATACTGAGTTGGCAACATTATATCTCTCTAACATAAGCTACTATAAATCAGAGAAGATACTGAGTTGGCAATATTCTATCGGTCTTACAAAAGCTGCTACAAATCAAAACCGATACTGAGTTGGCAACATTATATCTCTCTAACATAACCTACTAGAAATCAGAGAAGGTACT
>NW_013770888.1:0-779 GCF_000517525.1 Limulus polyphemus
TACACGTAGAGATATCTAACAGGGTAACAAAACAGGGTCAGAAGGTTCACTGAGTCCTGTACTGTTGTCTGTCTGAATCTCTATAGTGTATTCTGTACCAGGATGAAGATCTGACACCTACCTTCCTCCTGTGTATTAAATGTAACAGGGTCAGAAGGTTCACTGAGTCCTATACTGTTTTCTGCCTGAATCTCTACAGTGTACTCTGTACCAGGATGGAGATCACGAAGCAACAGGCTAGTTTCACCAAAAGATAAAACTTGTTCTTTCAGCTTTTTCACTCCAAAATATCCTGAGAAAATAAAGTTTAGATTACTCGAAAAACACTGATCAGGGTATCATGATGATTTGTAATTACTTTAAATCTTTATTTACTTTTTTCTGCTTCATTTACTTTTAATTTTTTGTTTGAAAACACTTATCTAGATATTGATGTTCTTGTTTAATTGTTATATAAACATTGTTTATAATACAACATACAACTTTACCGATTGTTTCTTAACAAACGATTACTTCACGGTATTTATTATTGTAATTGTTATTAATCCTGTGTTTAGATATAACTTTATATAAACATTGTTTACAATACAACATACAACTTTACAGCATGTTTCTTAACAAACGATTACTTCACGGTATTTATTATTGTAATTGTTATTAATCCTGTGTTTAGATATAACATTATATAAACATTGTTTACAATACAACATACAACTTTACCGCTTGTTTCTTAACAAACGATTACTTCACGGTATTTATTATTGTAATTGTTATTAATC
>NW_013770889.1:0-779 GCF_000517525.1 Limulus polyphemus
TTTAATGTTCTAACAAAAGTACCAGATAAAGCAAGGTTTTGTAAAGACTGACAGACAATAAGTAGCCCAGTTCTTCTTAGTCATGAGGACATCACTATTATGCAACTCCAAACTATGAGTTTGTAAATACAAACAAATTTGTAAAATCTTTTTGGACTACAATTAGAACAAATAAATTACTAACCTCTGTGGTTATGACAAACCTTATGCCTATTTTCAGCTTTTTATCTACATCTAACCAAGATAAAGTCTATCTATCCAGGAAATGTAAAAATGTATCAACTAATTCTTGGAGATAAATCACTAGATGAAACAATATGAAGGAAATTTGAGATTTCTTGGTCCAGAGTTTTTGAAAAACTGGATCAGAAGAAAGAGGAGAATCTACTGAACCAAAGGACCACAAGGTCCCACACAGTAACCAATGATATGAGACAACACTCCACAATGGTCCAGATGGGAGAGTCAGTGAATAGGTCCAAGAGGACCAACCTTGTCTGTATTCACATTTGATTGTACAGCAAGGTGGAAAAAAAGTAGAAGTTGCTGATGTAGATGAATTGTAAATGAGAAAGGCAAGAAACCAAGCATTACTAACCCTTTTGAAAGGAATAACTACCAGAAATAAGTTGAAATCTTAAAACCCTAATCAGCTCCTTTTGACATGCTTATCCTAAATGAGAGATAAGCTTATCCGAGGACAGCTGGGATGGGGAGATGAATACTTTGCAACACAGCATGACAGGTTAAAATGCCAGGGAAACATAAGAGCAATGTGG
>NW_013770890.1:0-779 GCF_000517525.1 Limulus polyphemus
AGTTGTACTTTTCAACCATCCCATTGGACTGTGGGTGAAGTGGCGTTGTCCTGGTCTTTCGGATGCCAAACAATTTGCAGCATTCTTGGAACACAGCTGATTCGAAGTTACGGCTTTGATATGAATGCAGTTCATATGGCATACCAAATCTGAAGAAGAAATCACTAATAGCCAACGCTACTGTTGTAGCTTTCTGATTTGGTATTGCATATGCCTCAGGCCACTTGGTGAAATAATCCATCACCACACAAATGTACTTGTTTCCAGCACGAGTTTGGGGCAGAGGACCAGCAATGTCGACGGCTACTCTTTCCATTGGTGTACCAACTTGATATAACTTCATTGGAGCACGTCCCTTATGCTTGGGTCCCCTTTTAGCACAACATGTACTGCATGTTCTGCACCATTCTTCCACATCTTGTCTCATACCTATCCAGTAAAATCTGTGTCGTAGGTGACTCAATGTTTTCTTAACTCCGAGATGTCCTCCTGTTACAGTATCATGGGATTGACGCAGCACAACTTCCCGTAACTTTCTCGGTATAACCGTTTGCCAGGTCGTCACTTTCCAATCTGAAGTTTCCCATCTCCGGAAAAGAATACGATTTTCAAGCCTCAACTGGTTCCATTGTGCCCAATAGTTCTTTGTCACAGGGCTTAAGCTAGACACCTTCTCCCAAGGAAATCAATCATTGGCTTCAAATCTTGGTCTTTCTCCTCTTCTGCCTTGATATCTATATTTGGTTCCACTTCATCATCAACTCTTTCAGTCGGCTTGC
>NW_013770891.1:0-1239 GCF_000517525.1 Limulus polyphemus
CTATATGTACAAATGTTTGTACCTGTGTGTGCTGAATAGAAACCAAGGATATTCTATATGTACAAATGTTTGTACCTGTGTGTGCTGAATATAAATCAAGTATATTCTATATGTCCAAATGTTTGTGCCTGTGTGTGCTGAATAGAAACCAAGTATATTCTATATGTACAAATGTTTGTACCTGTGTATGCTGAATAGAAACCAAGTATATTCTATATGTACAAATGTTTGTACCTGTGTATGCTGAATAGAAACCAAGTATATTCTATATATATATATTCTAAGAACAAACTTAAACTTTCTAACAATAATTTGCAATGGTAAAGTTAAGATCAAGTGACCAATTTATTTCATAGAAAAGTAGAACTGTGGATTCAATACCGTAAACCGTATTGGTCTCATGCCAGGAACAAGTGCAGTTGGTGAAACTGGCAATCTCACAAAGCTGATAGGATTTTTATTATTTATGTTATGAAAATGAAGTAGTTTTTAAAGCAAAAGTATTTATGTGTTAGACATACATGAATGTTTAAGTTTAATGCAAGTGTTATGATTAAGATAGTTTAAGTATAGCATGAGTGTTAGATTTGTTGAAGCAATAGTTTATTGCAGGTTTATTTACATAACTGTGTAGATCATATGTTGTGTAGTGTGCTGTCGTGAATTGGTGATTGTTGTATTATTGCAACATTTTACTAGACCCTTCTACGTTTTTCGTTTTCTTTAATTGAGTATTATTGCATCATAATATCTCACAGTGTGTGGAACATTCTAGGCCTCTGTCGGGCTATTAATACGAGTCCAAAATGTAGTTCAAGTTAGTTAGATAGATATATGTATTCTACATGATTCTGAGTTTAGCCATAGACAGTGTACAGTGTTGAAACTGTACAAGTAAGGTTTATAACCAAAGAAAAAATGTCAAGGCTGATCAAGTGTGGGAAAGAATACTACAAGAATAAACTCAGCCAAGATTTGCCTAAATGCTACAGTCTTCTCATAAACTCAAGGTCTCCTGCCAGTCACTTGCATTAGTTTTAGGATTGATGAAATACAAAAATACTGAGAACATTTACCATTTCGCATGAAAGACAGTTGAATGATTATTTGTTTGTAAGTTCTTTCATACATATAAAAATATGAGAGAATAGCAGTTAGTGAATGTTAAAAAATGCCACATGACCAAGAAATGCAGTAGTGTCCAAAATATTTCCTTACAAAATAATCACAGGTAACAAC
>NW_013770892.1:0-1128 GCF_000517525.1 Limulus polyphemus
CTACTTTAATCTAAAAATATAACAATAAACAAAAAGAAGACTACTTTAATCTAAAAATATAACAATAACCAAAAACAAGACTACTTTACCCTAAAGATATAACAATAACCAAAAACAAGACTACTTTACCCTACAAAATATAACAATAACCAAAAACAAGGCTATTAATTCCTACTTGTAAACTGAAATATGTTATATTAGATAAATTTTTACCTACTTATCTTTTTTCTTAAGAATCTGGTAAGAACCAGTTATTTTGGTTTCAGGAGATGATTTGCACATACCAAATTTCAACCAGGACCTTTAAACCCAAATATATTAAATAAAAAAGTTTAACAACTTTGATCATTATTATAAAGAAGACTGTGATACCATTAGAACCTATGTTGATACAGAAATACCAGCCTTTGAATGAGTAATTGAGTCTTTAAACTTGAAATAAGACATATAAGTCTAATCATGGAACAAGAGCTGTAAATGAACATCTTTAAACATGAAACAATAGGTGTAACATGGCTTTACTCACCTGTATTCTTTCATTACACAGGAAGATGTGAAACTTTACACTTTTACAGTTTCTTTTGCATATTCTCTAACCTTATTTTACAAAATATTTATAAAGAACACCCACCTCTACAATTTGAATGGTTATGAACAACACCCACCTCTACAATTGGAATGGTTATGAACAACACTCACCTCTACAATTGGAATGGTTATGAACAACACCCACCTTTACAATTGGAATGGTTATGAACAACACCCACCTTTACAATTGGAATGGTTACGAAGAACACCCACCTCTACAATTGGAATGGTTATGAACAACACCCACCTCTACAATTGGAATGGTTATGAACAACACCCACCTTTACAATTGGAATGGTTATGAACAACACCCACCTCTATGATTTTACTGGTTATAAAGAACACCCACCTCCATGATTTTACTGGTTATAAAGAACACCCACCTCCATGATTTTACTGATTATAAAGAACACCCACCTCTATGATTTTACTGGTTATAAAGAACACCCACCTCTATGATTTTACTAGTTATAAAGAACACCCACCTCTATGATTTGGCTGGTTATGAAGAACACCCACCTCTATGATCTGCTAGTTATG
>NW_013770893.1:0-1100 GCF_000517525.1 Limulus polyphemus
ATTTGTTTCATCAACTTGAAGCAGAAAGTAATTATCCATTGATTTTTGACTCAAAAAGTAGATACCCGTTGATTTTATTTAATCAGCTTGAAACAGAAGGAAAATTACACGTTGTTTTTATAGTGTATTTTGTTACAATAGCAACCACAGTTTTCTTGATGGATGAGTAAAATTATTTATAAAGATGAAAGTGTGTAGATAACTTGGCCTATTAATAATACCAGAAAATGAATTGACGAATGGTTTACCCGGATGACAGGGTGAATAGGAATCTATTAAGATGAGTTATCGAATAACATTAATAAAAATAGGCAGATGTTTTATATAGAATTAATGTATAACTATAGAGAAAAATTAGCGAATAAAATTTTTATGATAACAAAGTGATTGAAATAGAAATTACTAAAAAGATTTATCCTTATAATAACGAATCACGGAAATATTAGAGATTATTTTTAGTAGCAACTAAAGGCAGACGTTTTACTAATCTCTACAACTATATTGTAATATTTGTTCAAAATCTGTGAGAAAAACATGAAAGCATTACGCATTCAAAAGTAACATGAAAAATATAATACACATCTAGTGACTGGTAGAAAGTATGTGAAGGAATTATTTTCATTACCGCTGGCAATGCTATTGAAAAAAGAAAAAAAATCAGGGGTGAAATGGGTGTGCACGAGTTCTCTGGCAGTCTCGTCCCGTTTGAAAACATCATGAAAACAGGGGTGAAATGGGTGTGCACGAGTTCTCTGGCAGTCTCGTCCCGTTTGAAAACGTCATGAAAACAGGGGTGAAATGGGTGTGCACGAGTTCTCTGGCAGTCTCGTTCCGTTTGAAAACATCATGTAACCAGCTATATGATCACTAGAGGTACGGAAACAGTCCGTCTGATATATTTGTTAAACTCCCACTGTTTTCATTCCATTTTCAAAAAAAAAAGAATTACAAGAAAAAAGGTGTCTGTAAATATACATAGACATCTCGTCTGCCAAATGCCTGTGATACGCCTTGTAAAATGCAATGACTTAAGTGGATTAATATTCTAAAGAAGTTTTGATACCTACAAGATGTTGTTTTTAATTTGCATTAATAGATTG
>NW_013770894.1:0-781 GCF_000517525.1 Limulus polyphemus
AAGACACAAGATTTAACAATACTGTGTCCTGCCAATAAGAAGATACAGGATTTATCAAAACTGTGTCCTGTCAATAAGAAGATACAGGATTTATCAACACTCTGTACTGTCAATAAGAAGACGCAAGATATAACGATACTGTGTACTGTAAATAAGAAGACAGAAAATTTAAAAATACCGTATCCTGTCAATAAGAAGATACAGGATTTATCAACACTGTGTACTGTCAATTAGAAGACACAAGATTTAAAAATACTGTGTCCTGTCAATAAGAAGATACAAGATTTATCAATCCTGTGTACTGTCAATAAGAAGATAAAGGATTTATCAATGCTGTGTACTGTCAATAAGAAGACACAATATTTAACGATACTGTGTACTGTCAATAAGAAGACACAAAATTTAACAATACTATGTACTGTCAATAAGAAGACCAAGATTTAACAATACTTTGTCCTGTCAATAAGAAGATACAGTTTTTATCAATACTGTGTACTGTCAATAAGAAGACACAAGATTTAACGATTCTGTGTACTATCAATAAGAAGACAAGATTTACCAATAGTGTGTACTGTCAATAAGCAGACACAAGATTTATAAATAATGTGTCCTGTCAATAAGAATATACAGGATTTATCAATACTGTGTACTGTCAATAAGAAGACACAAGATTTAACGATACTGTGTACTATCAATAAGAAGACAAGATTTACCAATACTGTGAACTGTCAATAAGAAGACATAAGATTTAACAATAATGTGTCCTGTCAATGAGAATATA
>NW_013770895.1:0-560 GCF_000517525.1 Limulus polyphemus
GCTTCACTTGTATCTTAAGTTGTGGAACTGTCCAAGGCATCTACGAACTGATCCCTCAGCAACAACTCGAGGAGATCGGGTGGTGCAGTTGGATAGGCCTTGTGTGCCATGCTCTCCAAGTCCTGTGCCAGCTCTTGCAGGCTCTCGCCTTTAGCACGGACTCTCGTCCTGAACCTGGCCCTGTAGGCTTCTGACTGGTTTTGAGTTCCGTACCTGAGTTCCAGAGCCTCTACCAG
This sequence comes from Limulus polyphemus, assembly GCF_000517525.1. Lineage (NCBI taxonomy): Eukaryota > Metazoa > Arthropoda > Merostomata > Xiphosura > Limulidae > Limulus > Limulus polyphemus. The sequence continues at coordinate 237 of NW_013770895.1, forward strand.
TGTTCTATAGTTGTGTCTGTCGGCTGTTGTCAACCGTCCAAGTATTTCCAGTGGTTGTCCCTTCAAGCTCGTTGCCAGATACACAGCTTTCTGTTCCTCTGTTCATCCATTCATCTCTGCCAGTAGCTCGAATTGTGCTCTATATGCGTCCCACGGTGCCTTCCCATCGAATTCCTGTGGCTTCCTTCGCACTGGATCACTCCTATTACTGACATTCATATCTGGGATGTGACTTCTGACGGGACTGAATATGTCTGCATTAGGGTTTAGCTGCTGTCTCTGTAAGGGGCTTGCCATTGTCTGGGGCTGATTAATTCGATGGTC
>NW_013770896.1:0-776 GCF_000517525.1 Limulus polyphemus
GCGTTCTAATGTGACGGTCAATCCCATTATTCGTTGGTAAAAGAGTAGCCCAAGAATTGTGGTGGTGATGACTAGTTATCTTCCCTCTAGTCTTTCACTGCTAAATTAGGGCGGCTAGCGCAGATAGCCCTCGTGTAGCTTTGCGCGAAATTCAAACCAAACCAATCGAATCCGCAACCTGCAGATTGCGATTCGAGCGTCCTAATCGTCAGGCCATGCCAGGCAACAACTGCAGACTGGGACTTCAATACTCTGGTCCAGGCAACAACTAGATACGAGGACTTCAATACTCTGGCTTAACGTGTTTTAAAGTGTATTAAAAGAAGTGATTAAATTCAGTTAATTTTATACAGAAAAAAAAATATACGTGATTTACTCTGATGATGCTCTCTCCCTTCGAAACTTATTCAAGAACAAATAAATAACACTTTATTGTGAAGAAAATTATTTAAGAACTAAGTTTGTACGTGCTCTTTAACTTTGAACATTTTAATTAATATGGATCTGCCAAGACTAATATTAATTAAGCAATATCTTATAAGCTGTAAAGGTATCTTACCTTATCAAACAGCTGTCTCCATTTCTGAAAGAGAAAAAAATATTGCTTTTATTAAACAATTAAGTTGTGACAGAATAGAAAAATGATATTGAAACTTTGTGGCTACCACAAATGTAGTTTACCAAGCGATTACTGCAAGAAATACCTTAAAATGTATCACATTACAGATTTTATCGCTAATGTACAAAAATATGTAAAGCTTAACAAAGAATATACT
>NW_013770897.1:0-775 GCF_000517525.1 Limulus polyphemus
AGACTTTGCAATGACTAAAAGTTTGTAGCTTTTTTTCTTTGTCCGTAACACCGATTAGTGCCTTCAGTTATCTTGACTTTTTCCCTTTAGTTTGGGCAAAGCGAGGCCTAGTAGTTAGGGTTAAAATGCCAGATCTGCGTGGATGCGTTATAAGGGTTGCAATCAAATCTCACTATTCAATCAGATAAGAGTATTCCAAGAGTTGGCGGTGGGTGCTGTTGTCTAGCTGCCTTCTCTGTAGTATACCAGTTCAAGCAGCATAGTTTTGCGCGAAATACAGAAACAAACAAAAAATGTCCTTATTTTGACACATGAAAATCGCTGCTTGTCATGTCATGTACGTACTGTAATAGTTGTTTTACTATTACTTAAGCCTACCCTCGTAAATATATTTAAAACGCTCCAGAAACGTGCACTTAAAGAGAAGCTGGTGTAACCCTAAGGCATAGTTTGTTCGTGCTCCGCTGTTTATTTTTTTATTTTCTAACACCTTGGCACGAATGTAAATCCCACAGAGATAAAAAGGCATTGTGGATCCGACCTCAAACCGCCTACAATTTGACACAAATAAATGAAAGTTGGCAGAACTCAAACACAGCTAATTTTTGTAGGAACCTATATTTATACCTTCGCAAGTTACCCTATTTGGTAAAAAAAAGGGGGGATTAATCCAGTCTTTTTTTTTGTTTGTTTTGAATTTCGCGCAAAGCTACACGAGGGCTATCTGCGCTAGCCGTCCCTAATTTAGCAGTGTAAGACTAGAGGGAAGGCGGCT
>NW_013770898.1:0-779 GCF_000517525.1 Limulus polyphemus
TAAATGTTACCCCGTGTCGAACACTCATGTCATCTAGTCATGACTTAATGTTACTCAGTGTCCAACAATCATGTCATCTAGTCATGACTAAATGTTACTCCGTGTCCAACAATCATGTCATCTAGTCATGACTAAATGTTACTCAGTGTCCAACACTCATGTCATCTAGTCATGACTAAATGTTACTCCGTGTCCAACACTCATGTCATCTAGTCATGACTAAATGTTACTCCGTGTCCAACACTCATGTCATCTAGTCATAACTTAATGTTACTCAGTGTCCAACACTCATGCCATCTAGTCATGACTAAATGTTACTCCGTGCTCAACACTCATGTCATCTAGTCATGACTAAATGTTACTCCGTGTCCAACACTCATGCCATCTAGTCATGACCAAATGTTACTCTGTGTCTAACACTCATGTCATCTAGTCATGACTTAATGTTACTCCGTGTCCAACACTCATGTCATCTAGTCATGACTTAATGTTACTCTGTGTCTAACACTCATGCCATCCAGTCATGACTAAATGTTACTCTGTGTCCAACACTCATGTCATCTAGTCATAACCAAATGTTACTCTGTGTCTAACACTCATGTCATCTAGTCATGACTTAATGTTACTCCGTGTCTAACACTCATGTCATCTAGTCATGACCAAATGTTACTCAGTGTCCAACACTCATGTCATCTAGTCATGACCAAATGTTACTCAGTGTCCAACACTCATGTCATCTAGTCATGACTTAATGTTACCCTGTGTCCAACACTCATGTT
>NW_013770899.1:0-815 GCF_000517525.1 Limulus polyphemus
TAATGTGACTGTAAATCCCATTATCTGTTGGTAAGAGAGTAGCCAAAGAGTTGGCGGTGGGTGGTGATGACTAGCTGCCTTTCCTCTAGTCTTTCACTGCTAAATTAGGGATGGCTAGCGCAGATAGCCCTCATGTAGCTTTTCGCGAAATTAGAAAAAAAAAAAAGCAAACCTTTCCAACTCATTCATTGTCGCTCTATCTATCTATCTGGATGTGTCTCTTATTTATCTATTTGTCTTGCATTTATGCCTTATATTCCACATATCTCTTTATATACTTGTCTGTGTCTTTCATCATCTGTTTATTTATCTTTTTGTATTGTTTTCCTACTGTGTATTCTACATATTTATCAACTGTGTTTGTCTTTCTCGTGCTTCTTCATTATTTGTAGATCTTTTATTCTTGGCCCGGCATGGCCAGGTTGTTAGGGCGCTCGAATCGTAATCTGAGGGTCGCGGGTTCGAATCCCCATCACACCAAACATGTTCGCCCTTTCAGCCGTGGGGGCGTTATAATGTGACGGTCAATCCCACTATTCGTTGGTAAAAGAGTAGCCCAAGAGTTGGCGGTGGGTGGTGATGACTAGCTGCCTTCCCTCTAGCCTTACACTGCTCAATTAGGGACGGCTAGCGCAGATAGCCCTCGTGTAGCTTTGCGCGAAATTCAAAACAAACAATCTCTTATTCTTATTGCTTTTCTGTCGTATGTCCAACATATATTTCTCTATCTTTCTTGTCGTCATTATTTATATCTCTATTCGTTTTTTATTGCATTTATCAAACTGGATAATCTAGTAGGTTTTCTGCTGTATGTT
>NW_013770900.1:0-1679 GCF_000517525.1 Limulus polyphemus
CGCAATAAAACAATAAAATTAAAGTAGAAACAAATGTATACTGCTACAAGTTTAAAGCTATTTAGGATAAACAAATATAGTTTTATGTTATAATTTGAAGTCATTCTAGAATGAAAAAAGGGTAATTTAGATATGTTTTTGTTACAAGGTCAGTCAAATGGACCAAATTTGTGTAGAGATATGGTAGAAAAAATAACTTTTTACTGTAAAAAATATTCAAAATATATTTAGGATGTTTTGAGATTACAGAAATGAAATTTGAGGTTTTTCAGATGAAGTATTTTTAATCTAACATGAAACACTTTGTGCTCAGAGCAGTCAACAATTTGACTTCATATGTTCACAGAGAACTTTTTAATAAAAATACTTTATTAAAATTTCTGATTTTTTGTCTACAAAAGATTCTTAACGTTTTCTGAAAGCTAGTGAAATCTCATGAAGATATATAAAACATATTAGAAGCTACAGTATGGAAACTATAAAGATTAATTTGGGATCATGAACTCAGCCGAGCTCTTAGCAAGAGGATTAGCAATAGAACTACCGAGTACAAAAAACAAAGCTACCACAAAGCAGCCAAGACCATATGGAAAACTCAGCTGTTCACCATGAAAAGTAAACTGAACAACCATTATTTTGCAAAATGTTCTTATTATTATTTTGCACTAAAGTAATGTGGGAAGAACTCCTGTGATGCATGACAGTGAGAAAGAATCAGTTGATACAAGTTAATTTAACTGATAAAGGTATCTTCTTAGGTTATAGTCTGTGGATGACTTGGTGTGACATGTTTTCTTTCCCATTTCATTCTCTGTACACCAAAAATGATTTCAGTTTCAGTCACTGAATCTAATATTTTATTGAATTGTAATTATTGAATGTTTAAAAGTGTTACAGAATTCTCAAACTGTTTGAAAATATACTACACTAATTAATGACTGCAAATGAACTCTAATTAAGACTTATAAAAAAGAGTACATAAAAAAAGTTTGGCCACTGTTTCTGGACTTTTACGCTAGTTTCAAATACATGATAAACTTCTTGATAAGTTCAACAAAATACACCTATACTTAATGAATAATTGTTCTTTCTTCCTTTCTGTGTCATGGTCAGGAATTTCTGTATTAAAAAATATTTGAGGAACTCTTGAAGTTTAATAATCATTAATTTTTGTCATTTTTTTGTAAAATGGTAAAAATATCCAAATAAATTCAACTTCTTTCCCTTTCATTCTTTGTACACTAAATATGATTTCAGTTTCTCCAACTAAGTGAAAATTGCAAATAAACTGCAAAGAAGTTTAAAATGTTAAAAGAAATGTGTAAAAGTATATGCTAACTAGGCAGACAAGTTAATTAAAAATATAGAGAACCAATTCTACTTATATGCACAAATTTTCACCTATCACCTCCTTTCACCAAGTTCTTTTCCCAATGTTTTCTTCTTCTCTCATTTTCCAGCCTCTGATAATTTAACATTTTCTTCTGTTACTTCTTATCTGGTTGGTCTTAGCTTCTTTTGCTGCATTTTAAATTCAACCCTATGTTCCAACTACATTTAGTATTTTTCTTTTGGTTTAGTAGTAGTATACAGCATTCATGTTTAATATTAACAGTTATTATTCAGTTACTAATATGTCAGAGCTTAGTAAGTGTTTCATATTAAACCCTAAGGCTATG
>NW_013770901.1:0-777 GCF_000517525.1 Limulus polyphemus
TCGTAGAAATTCTTTCCGATGAAACTTTAGCGACACAAGTCCTTTCTTAATTAAAACTAGTTTATTCTTTCTCAATACAACTTTGCAATACACTTAATTTCCACAGTCAGTTTAACTTCAACACACGCTATAATTCACAACGAACGATTTACGCACTTTACTTACGACTTGACTCGATTATCTGTCTCTATCTCTTCAATCTGCAATTATTCATATATATATATGCCGTCACTTCTCGCCGGCTTAGATATACGAAATAGAGGGCGTCTGGAGAACACTCGAGGCTTCACAAACGGACATGATCTTTCTAGAATCTCATGACGTGTTACTAGGGTCACGTGACTTTCGCTGTCGTAACACTGCCCCTTCCTTAGTATTGTTCGTCCCAAACAATAGTCACTTAAATTAAACCAATAGAAAATTAACAATAACTTAATTAAATGTACAGAATTTACAAACATAAAATTAAAATTCAACAAAGTCTCTTCATTTTACAGGACGTATCTTCTTCCGTACTGGTCTCCATCTCGTTGGCTTTTTCTTCACGTGGGGTTCATCTGCTCGCTCAAGAAATGTCATATTATCGGTAACAGTCACATCAGTGGTAGTAACTTCATCAACGGCTTCCCTGTTTCCCTTCTCAAAACCAGGTACAGTTTCTTCTTCGACAGTGTCTTTTTCAGCAGCGTCATTTGTTCCAATGTTCACTTTGTTCCAACTGAAATGACCTGGACCATGATAACGCCAAAGCCTGCTGGCATGCACCACCTTTGGCTT
>NW_013770902.1:0-779 GCF_000517525.1 Limulus polyphemus
ACGGACTTGTGTCGCTAATGTTTCGTCGGAACGAAGTTACGGAAAGTTAATTAACGAACGGAGACGTAACAATTGGTGTCAGAGAGTGGGATAAAAAAAAATGGAAACGAGAAGCGGCAAATCAAACTACAGCATAGCAGACTTGATGGCAGCAATACAAGAACAGCAAAAGAAACAAGAAGAACGAGAAGGGAAATTACAACAGTTGTTGGAGGAAAAAGAAAAGAAACAAGAAGAGAGACAACAGCAGTTGCAAGAAAACCTGCAACAATGGCAGCTCGAACAACAAAATAAACAAGAAACAAGAAGAACGAGAAATTAAACAAGAAGAGAGATTATAGCAGTTGTTAGAGGAAAAGAAAAGAAACAAGAAGAACGAGAAAAGAAACAAAAAGAAAGATTACAGCAGTGGAAAGAAAACCTACAACAATGGCAGCTCGAACAGCTAAATAAACAAGAGAGATTACAACAGTTGTTGGAGAAAAAAAATAAACAAGAAGAACGAGAAAAGAAACAAGAAGAGAAATTACAGCAGTGGCAACTGGAACAAGAAAGGAAACAGGAAGAAAGTCAGCAGCAACTACAGGAAAATCAACAACAATGGCAAGAGGTACAAATGGAAAACATCAGTAAATTTAAAAGGGAATTAGATACATTAAAGGATGATTTATTGTCTTTTACACGAGGAGGCTACATTAACCATCGACTTCACCAGCCCCAGACAATGAAAAGCCCCTTCCAGACCCTGCAGCTAAACCCTAATGCAGACATATTCAGTC
>NW_013770903.1:0-1369 GCF_000517525.1 Limulus polyphemus
ATGGTTAAATTTTGTTGGTTATTCGTCCTGCAAAATAAGGGATATGGTTAAGTTTTTGTTGGTTATTTTGCCTGTAGGATGAGAGATATGGCTAAGGTTCTGTTGATTATTCTGCCTGCAGGATAAGGGTTATAGCTAAGGTTTTGTTGGTTATTCTGCCTGCAGAATAAGTGATATGGCTAAGGTTTGTTGGCTACAATATAGCAAAAGGGAATGGCGAATTCGCTTATCACCTACACCTCAGTATAATAGAAACTACCGAGATTTTCATTTTCGTTTCATTAATGTGACAGTATTATGAACGTTAGACTTTTGTGTAAAATAGCTTATTCTATACGAATATGATGAATTTTCCAATTGTGTTTTAAAAATTAACATGCTATTTTAGGCTGTATATAATGTTAGTTTTAGTTTCTTGTTTATAAATACTTTAAACACTATTTTAAAGTTTTTCCATTTGAACATCATACAGGCAATTAATAGGTACAGAAATAACAGTTATTGCTTCGTTGTAACTCTTCTGAGTAACATATTATCCGTTTTCTTCCATTGCATCACCTACTCTATAGACTACCATATATCGTACCTTGAATAGTCCACTAGATGGCGTGTGGGTAAACGCATCGGCTTTATTTGTTTATCACATTGTTCTTCTTTATTAATTCAGAATGACTATTTCTTCATTGAATTTACGTACTTTTCCACATTTCTGCGATTTAGCCACGTCTTCTTTCCCTGGGCTATTTTAATATCACATTGTGAACATTTCTGTGATTATAATCTGCATTTTGAATTGTAATTACAGCAGAGAGAAGCGTAAAATGGGACATTCCTTACCATCAGTTGATATTTTAGTTGTCGGAAGAATTCTTTGTTGTTGAATTCATCTATAGCTTTAAGGATAATTACAACCTATTGTATTGCTAGGATTATATATGTATATGTAATATAAAGTGTGTTAATAACTCAAACATACAGCAGTCATATAAAAACATTGATACACTGTTCAAGCTTGCATTATAACTTGAAAGTAACCTGAACTAGAACTGAAAACCGATAAATCTTCTATTTCCGTGTCAGTATTCTTTTTGTTATTTGCTCTTAGAAAGTAGAAATTGGATTGAACGTTGAATTGACTAGAGATAGTGGAAATGAAACGAATTGGTATTTAGTTTATGCTTGATTTGATTACTGATATTCTTTGTTTTTTCATCCACTAATTTCTTAGGATATTTTACAGGAATTCCGTCGATGTACACGCAGTCACAGAAATAATACAAAGGGTTTAATTTAACAAAACCACTGGCAGTCTAGGACATATCCCTCGGCAGTTCGTCTCATGTGATTATTTTCACTTGTTTGTTTGTTT
>NW_013770904.1:0-778 GCF_000517525.1 Limulus polyphemus
TACTAGTTTAAGAAAAGACATGAATACACAGTAACAACTAACTTATATATATAACAATTCTTGTAAAACATACCCATCACAAAAAACAAAATATCCTCATAAATTGTTTTTCATTGCATTCAAAAATATCAAAATAAAAGTAGACACATCCTTACTACAAACAAAATGTAACACGAAAACATATACAATGCAACGAAAACATTATGAAGATAATTACTATTTATTCTAAAGGCGAACTGTGTCTCAATCTATTCTTTATGGCAAAAACAAATTTTTGTTGAACTTGCAAAAGTATGAATAGTGGATATCAATTGTTAAAAGATAAAACAAAACAAAAAATTAATTCTTTAGAGTAACCGAGATTTATCACATAATTTTGGAATGTTTTACATCAGTATTACCCGTCGTTTAAAAACTATGAATCCAACTGATGAATGAAAGGAAATCCTCCATCCCACACTTAGTATCTTTTTTATCCCTGTTCAGACTAAACAAGAATCAAGCATGGCTACAAGAAATCTAATATTTACAGTCACACAAGCTTCAAAACAAACGTGATGCATCAGAATTTGGTCCTACAAATGAGGGTTAAATAATGTACATTTCCAGTTCAGTAACACTGGTCATTAGGCGTTATAAGTGTCTCTATTTTCTGTTGTTAATTTCCTAGATATATTACCTTATTTGTCCAGCAAGCAAGGGATTTATAGCATATAACCATTCGTGGACTTCCTTATCCCCTAGAGTCTGCAGCAGGAATCCTCGATGTTTTGTCACT
>NW_013770905.1:0-1648 GCF_000517525.1 Limulus polyphemus
CCTCTCAATCATTTCTGTATTTGAAGTTAACAATAAGTCTAAAATAGCACTGTTTCTAGTTGGTTCCTTGACTAACTGGTGAAGAAAGCCATCGTGAACAGTTTCCAAAAACCTTTCTTCCTCATGGTTTGATTCTAGAATTTCCCAGTCTACATGCCTGAAATTAAAATCACCCATAATTATGATTTCATTGACAATGGAAATCTTAATCTTATTGTAAAGTTTCTCACGAATTCCATCAATATTATTTGGTGGTCTGTAACAATTCCCACTAAAAGCCTTTTCTCTTTATATCCACTGATAGAAACCTAAATGGATTCAATCTCCTTGCTATTATCTTTGATATCTTCAATTCAACAGGATGTAACTCATATTTTACATATAAAGCCACTCCTCCTCCCCTCTTTAATACTCTATCCCTATTAAATAGCCTGTAACCCTGTATTTCAAAAAACTTTCTGTCATCAAAATCATCTATGTTTGACCATGTTTCAGTTATTCCCATTATATCAAAATCCTCCATTCCTATCAGTGCTCTAAAGTCATCTATTTTATTTCTTCTAGCATAACAATAGTAACAATTAAGCCTATCCTTATAACTACTCCTATACTCTTTTCTTATGCTAAACTTTTTTCTGCCTCTTATTCTTTTTGCATTCAGTTTTTCCTGGCCCTCACTACTGTCTAGTCCTCGTTTAAAACTTCCCTTACAGCTGAGTTAATAGACTTAGCAAACAAGCCAGCCCCTACTTTATTTAAATGTAAACCATCCATTGCAAAAAGCTCCCTTCTCCCATTGAACTGATCCCACAAGTCCAACCAGCCAATCTGCTCATCCTTACATACTAACCTAAGCCTAGCATTTAGCCCTAATGACCTACTTATAACTTCATCCCCACAGTTAATTCTGGAAGTATCCCTGACAAAATTACGTTATGGCCATTTTCTTTAAGTGTCTTTATCAACCCCTTATACTTATTAATTAGATCCTCTGACCTACCTTTTTCTACATCATTAGCCCCTACAGGCACTACAAAAACTGCATCTCTGCTAGTCCCCTTTGTTATATCTCTTGCTCTGTCTGTTATATCCTCCACCTGTGCCCCTGGGTAGCATAATCTGATACTTTTCTCCCTATTTACCCCATACACCTATTCTATCCACATGCCTTATCAAGCAATCACCTATAACTATAATCCCCTTATCATTCTCTGACCCTTTTGTTTTTATTCCTTCCAATAGTTCCCCATCTGCAGAAGCCAAGAGCTGAAATTTGTTGCTCGACAGAATAAGCTCATTATAATTAAATTCACCACTTTTAGCCCTAACAATACTCTTTCTAACTTCCTTATGTTGGTCTTCATTTCTATTACAAGTGGTCTTCTTTACATTGGTCTTTGATTCTATTACAAGTGGTGTTCTTTACGTTGGTCTTTGTTTCTATTACAAGTTGTCTTCTTTACGTTGGTCTTCATTTCTATTACAAGTGGTCTTCTTTACGTTGGTCTTTGTTTCTATTACAAGTTGTCTTCTTTACTCTGGTCTTCGTTTCTATTACAAGTGGTCTTCTTTACATTGGTCTTTGATTCTATTACAAGTGGTCTTCTTTACGTTGGTCTTTGTTTCCAATATAAGTTGTCTTCTTTAC
>NW_013770906.1:0-1488 GCF_000517525.1 Limulus polyphemus
AACAGGCGTATCAGGCGTCTTTAATTAAAGAGGGCACACATAAATTGTATGAACACCTAACAGCATTATTTAACCTTTCTCTAAACTCTGGATATATACCGGTTTCTTGGTAGCAAATGATTGTACTAATGTTCCATAAAGAAACAAAAAATAGCAAATAAACCAAACAACGACCGGCTGATCAGTCTGACTAGCTATGTAGGGAAAATTCTAGATAAATAATTGGATGACTATCAAATTATCTAAAAGTAGCCTTAAACTCGATATCGAGAAAACATTCGACACTGTCTGTCGCCGCCAGTGGCACAGTGGTATGTCTGCGGACTTATAAAACTAGAATTCGGGTTTCGATACCCGTGGAGGGCAGAGCACAGATAGCCCATTGTGTAGGTTTGTGGTTAATTACAAACAAACACTGTTTGGCACGACGGTCGTAGGTTCCGAATGACAGAAATGAACCTACCGCGCGTAATTATTCGCTAGTTATCTCGCTTTTTGGAAAACAGAAGATGTAAAATAAATTTTAGGGGAACCTACTCGGAGTCATTTACACCAGAGGCAGGCGTCCCTCGTGAAGGGGTAGTTAGCCCTATTCTATTCGTCATGTACGTAAGCAATGTGCCATGAAAGACTCAAACACAGTATTTTCGTCTCAATTTGGAAAAGTGCTCCCACCCCATCAATAACAACAACCAATATTCAACCACAATTAAACAAAAATATATGTCCCCCAAAATCAACTAGTATCTACAAAACTTAAAAAAATCCCACTGAAGCTCTATATGTGAATGGGACACTTCTACAGCCCACAACTTCGGCAAAATTTTTAGGCCTAACCTATGACTCAAAATTGACATGGGTTAAACACATTAACAATATATTAACTAAAGTTTGCAAAAGATCAAATTATGGAAGAAGTCTAACAGGCAAAAATCATGGAACCACAGCAGATAATAACATACAAATATATTGTTACGACAGCGGAAGTCACGTGACTCTGGTAACACGTCATGAGCTTCTAGAACGTTCGTGTTCCTTCGTGAAGCCTCGAGTGTTTACTAGTTATGCGGTATTCTTATATATAAGACCGCCAAGAAGTGACGGCAACAATCGGAATTGAATTGCAGACAGAGATACAGACGACAATTGAGCCAAACGCGTGAATCGTTCGTTTGTTTGAAATATAGCCTTTGTTTAAGTTATAGCGTGACTGTGGAAATTAATGTATTGCAAAGTTGTATTGAGAAAAAATAAACTAGTTTTATTTAAGAAAGTACTTGTATCGCTAAAGTTTTATCGGAAAGAATTTTTACGGAAAATTAACAAACGACCAGAGACGTAACAATATAAAACATATATTCGACCAGTAATAGAATACTCATACCCAGCATGGATAAACATAACACCAAAACAAATAAAGAAATTTCAAACTCATTACTTACAACAGCCTATAAAGTACCACGCAGCACATCATCCAAATTTATGCAC
>NW_013770907.1:0-778 GCF_000517525.1 Limulus polyphemus
CCGAATATACTGTAACAGCTATAAGGCTACATCTTAGAAACAAAAAAAAAATAGTTGAACCGTTGAATTATTAACTACATTTATTACGTTTTACACGAACGTAGACATAAAATTTGCATACGATGCTAATAATACGATGCTGTTTTAATAAGTATTTTTAGTGAGATGAATTATTCTTAGGACAAATGTATTTCGATGTTTGGTATTACTTATGTAATTTACTTGTTTTTTGTTGTTTTATCTAAATGGTTTGAAACACCCGCTCTGACATAACTAAAAAACACATAAGTAATCAGCTTTTACTTTTGTTGATAGAGGATAATAATTATTCACTCTTTCTATTTATTTTAATGTAAAAATATTAAATGAAACCATAGCAATCGTCCGGTAAAATCTGGTTATTTCATAGGGTTATTTGGGAATCAACTGTAGAGGAGATTAAATCAACCACAAACATGTATTTATATTGAAGAAATAAAACTTTGTTAAAGTATAATGTCAGAAATAAATACTCTGATATACATACAGAGATAATTCAGGAATGTTGGATAAATATGTAGAAAACACTTACACAACAAGTCGAGCTGAACTAAAGTAAATAAACATGTATATATCGTTACATATCTGCTTGTTTGTTAATTTCCGGTATAAATTCTTTCCGAGAAACTTCAGCGATACAAGTCCTTTCTTAATTAAAACTAGTTTATTCTTTCTCGATACAATTTTGTAATACACATAATTTCCACAGTCACTTTAAAATTAACAACTTTTATAACAC
>NW_013770908.1:0-777 GCF_000517525.1 Limulus polyphemus
GATGACAAAACCTTGTCGAAACGTTGTACATTTGCTGTTATATTAAAGTTTTTCTTCATTACCCATTCAAGCCGTCTCCAGCCATTATTACACTGTTTTTACATTCTAAAGAGATAAAGCGTTGTTTGATCAGCGTTGTTTTTGCGATAGTTTCGGCTGGAGAAATGTGACAGAATTTGGTTATAAACTTAATTGTTTGTTTGTTTATTTGTTGTAAAGCATAATGGACTATCTGTACTCTGTCCACCACGGGATCGAAACCACAATTTAAGCGTCGTAAACCTGGAGACTTACCGCTGAACCACGAATTTAATGCGTGATATTTTGTTTCATCAGGAACAAGCGTGGCCTAATGGTAAGCGTTCTCAAGCTGTATTAATCCGATGGTTCATGGTTTGTGTCCCGTTGCTGCAAAAACGCGCTCAGAAATTTGGGGGCCTTGGATTCACTATAAGAGAGAAAGAGAGAGAGAGAGATGGTCAAATACACCATTTAGACACACAAGTATAGGTCAAAGAGTTGGCGGTGGGTGCTGTTAACTAGCTACCTTCCTTCTAGCCCATCTGTTCAAAATTAGAATCGGCTTTTCGCAGATTTTAAAACAAGTTAATTGGAAATAAAATAGTATCGAAATGGACCAGTTTGTCTGTTTTGAAAATATTTGAGTTACTTATTATTGTAGGCCCGGCATGGCCAGGTGGATAAGGCGCTCGACTCACAATCTGAGGGTCGCGGGTTCGAATCCGCATCCCACCAAACATGCTCGCCCTTTCAGCC
>NW_013770909.1:0-778 GCF_000517525.1 Limulus polyphemus
GGTTGTTCTTTTATTCTACCCCAAATTATCTTCTATGGCATAGGGGTATTGTAATTGACTTAAGTGCTGTGACATGCAAATCTACAGATGCAGGAAGACTTACTAGAATTTGGCCTTTGTTGTTCTCAAACATCATTTTATCAAAATTAATTACACATTTCCTCGGTAGTAAGTAGTCCAACCCTAATATCACGGGTCTTCAATGTCAGCCAAGTATACAATGTGTCTGTTTGTTATGCCCATGAGCTCAATAGTTACCCACACTGGTCCCCACAACCTTGCATAATGTGCTGTCAAACCACAGAGCTTCTGTATGGCTTCTGGTACTCCTTTGTGATCTAGCACCTTGATACTCACAAGGGTTTGCTGAGATGCAGAGTCTATGACAAAGTTGCACTTTTGGCCATCCAGCTTTCCTGTCACATAGACACTATATGTGCTTGCCATTTTACACCTAGCTGTTGGGACTTTCACGATGGGTTTGGTGGGTGTCCCTCAACACCAACCACTACAGGTTTCTCCGAGGCTGACTTATTGTTAGTATTCTTCTTACAGTGCCTCTTCATATGTCCTTGCGCTCCACAGTTCCAACAACCTTTCTGGGTAGCAGCCTTTCCTGCCGTGGCATCTTCCCTGTGTTGAAGTTTCCAGCATTGAGCTCTCTTGTGCCCAGGTTTGTTACAGTGCCAGCTTGAATCCTGGTGACTGTACCAACCGTGGTACCTCTGTGCTGGACTTATCGTAGGATTAGTATTAAATGGCTCTGACCATTGCATCC
>NW_013770910.1:0-777 GCF_000517525.1 Limulus polyphemus
GATTAGATATCATGACTATTTGCTAATACACACCAACAACCCTCAGCAAGTAAGAAAGTGACACTCGATAGTAACCCACATTAGCTTTAGGATCGCAATCCAATTATTCGAGACAGACCTTTACTGTACAGAATCAATCAGATTCTTTAAAATCCAACAATGCCCTTTCCTTAAGTGTCTGCTCACGTTTAGAGAAATTGGCCACTGTTACAGGTACTACTTGACGACCTGCTACAAGTGACCTTCCAATCTTCAAGTCTGCTGACCTGGATGGGTCTTCCACTGCTTCTACAAGCATTGGGCTCCCATGGGGATGTTCTTTTGTCCTACCCCAAATTATCTTCACTGACATAGGGGGTATTGTAGTTGATTTAAGTGCTGTGACATGCAAATCAATGGATGTAGCAACACTTACTGGAGTCTGGACTTTGTTGTTTCTAATCGTCATTTTATTGAAGTTAACTACACACTTCCTCAGTAGTAGATAGTCCAATCCTAATATGCATTGGTCTTCAATGTCAGCCAAGTATACTTTCTGTCTGTTTTTCATGCCCATGAGCTCGATAGTTACTCAAACTGGTCCCCACAACCTTGCAAAATGTCCTGTCACACCACAGAGCTTCTGTACAGCTTCTGGTACTCCTTTGTTATCCAGCACCTTGATGCTCACAAGGGTTTTGCTGAGATGCAGAATCTATGACAAAGTTGCACCTTTGGCCATCCAGCTTTCCTGTTACATAGACACTATGTGTGCTTGCCATTTTATACTTAGCTGTT
>NW_013770911.1:0-1527 GCF_000517525.1 Limulus polyphemus
CAGTATGTAAAGTAAATTACTGGATAACACGTGATTACATTATCATTGTCTAAATTTAACTATGTTCTAAAAGTTACAAGTCAAACTATTATTTTAATGAAACAAGTATTAAAATACTGAACGAGCAAATATTGTGGGCACATTACTAGGCCACTCATCATAGAGTATATCTCTGGTTCTACTTCATGGAACTAGTAACATGCTTGCTGAACAACTTCAGCCTGCCATGGCACCCTAGCAATGCACTCTCTCGTTCCACTTCGTGAAACTATGACGTCATCGTCTCTGGTGTGTGGAACTAAGACATCATAGTCTCAACCCACTCCTTTATTACCGAGGTCGACACACTTCTGTGGGTGTAATTTTATGATAAAACATCATAATGTTTGTTCCTCTGTCGCTGTTCTCATGAAAATTTCTTGAAAGATAGTGATATAAAGTTCTATTTGTTACATATCTCACAAAAAGCAAAATAAAATACTTTAATATTATCTGATAATGTTTAACTGAATAATTCAAATATTTTCATATTTTAAAATCTTCATGTAATGTGGTAGCATAGTCCACAATGAAGTGAAAACATATTTGCTTTGTTAAGACTGGACTTATACTGTCTATCTCTTGATAATACCATGAGGTGAAATGTTGAGAAAATAAATAATTTTTACTGGATACTCACAGTTGCTCTTTATTAAACATCTTTATGTAATATAACTTCATACCTTATACACAGATGTATACCTTTTTTATTTATAATGTGTATACTTTATATCTGTAGATTGTTTGTGTGTGTATTATTATTCATAGATGTGCATGATTATTAAATGTCAGTATTCTGCACATAACTTCAAGAATGTTCCTGTCAAATTTCAAAAAATTTCATCCCTTAATATTATTTTTGGAATAAAATGTGATGAGACTTTCATTACCTCCTTACAATTTAAGGGTTCAACAGTGGCACATTGGTATGTCTCCGAACTAACAATACTAAAAACCGGGTTTCCATACCCGTGGTTTGCAGAGCACAGATAGCCCTTTGTGTAGCTTTGCGCTTAACTAAAAAGAACAACAACTACAATGTAAGGAACAAGTAGTAGCTATCCAGATTATTACAAGGCACACAGCTAGAATATTTTCTAAATATTTATCGCTTTTCAGGTGTTTTTAAAAATTATATTACATAACATAGCTTTAACATTTACTTCCATGTCAGAGATAAATTATTCTCATATGTCTGTTTCTGTCCTTTCATAGGGATGCTTGTAACTATGCTTTTCCCTGAAACCCAACCTACACAACCATTAATATCAAGTAGTTTTGATGGAAGCAAAGAACGGCCTTGTTAAGGAGCTTTTGTTATAAAAAATTCTTTACTTTTACACAATCCCAAAATTTGTGTTCATTAATGCATATAGTATTTTATTATCTATCTATATATATATATATATAACACAAAAATCTGTATGTTTGTTTGTTTGTCCATTATCTAATTGGTACCTCAACCTCATAAGGACAAAAATAGGTATA
>NW_013770912.1:0-778 GCF_000517525.1 Limulus polyphemus
CGTCTGCTCTAGTAGAATTAATTCAAGAGAATTTTGTGTTTGAATATATCCTATTGTTTAATATGCTTTTAATATACATACAGCTTTGACAAATCGTAGACACTTTTGTTTCTTCTTGGTGTTGGGAATGATTTTTGAAAATATAGTTTGGTGCAACAAAGCAAATATTAATAAACAAAGTACTGGTATAAAAACTTGTGATCCTGTTGGTATTAAAGATGTTTTCTTATTTAAAACTTCCCACATAAACTGACATGCTGTAACTGTGATTTTTTTTTTAACATTTCAAATGACGAACCAGTGTTGTTTTTGTTTTGTTTTGTCGTTCACATGTACTAGCATCGCTAAGTTGTTCGTTTGTCTTATAATAAAACAAGAAAACATTTCCCAGGTATTATAACGCTATCAAACATTATCAGATAATGTAACTTCTAATCTGACAATTTGCAGCTTAAGGTCACAAGCAACTCCTCTTCAGCTATATTATTTGGTACACAAGACGATTTGAAAGCTTTTGTTGGCTGCCTTACGCAGCTGTGACGCCGGCTCGCAATCAACCATCTGCTGTCTCATAAAGGTGAAAGGAAATTGTTTTTTACTCGTCGCCGAACATTATCAGGTCTAGATTTGAAAGACAAATTATGTTTGGCTTAAACAACAGTTTGTTTGTTTGTTTATTTTGAATTTAGCGCGAAGCTAGCCGTCCCTAATTTGGCAGTGTAAGAGTAGAGGGAAGGCAGCTAGTCATCACCACCCACCGCCAACTCTTGGACTACTC
>NW_013770913.1:0-776 GCF_000517525.1 Limulus polyphemus
TGATATATAATTATGTGATAAAAAACTATATATAATTATGTGATAAAAAACTATACATAATTATGTGATAAAAACTATATATAATTATGTGATAAAAACTATATATAATTATGTGATAAAAACTATATATAATTATGTGATAAAAACTATATATAATTATGTTTGTGAGCTTTTTATAAGCCTCTGTTAAAGTAGGATATTTCTGAAATTTACCTTAGAGAATATAAACAACCGCAAGAAAAGAGAGAAAAGTATTAACAGAACAATAGAATGCCACCAATTGATAGGTGAAAAGTAACACGTTTTGTAGGGCCGGTAAAATTTAACGACATCCAGCTCCACACAAGAAGTGTTATCTTACGATGCTTTTATCAGAAAACGTCGTTATGATTTATAAACCAAATATTGCAACTGAGAGGAAAATCAGGGTGAAAGGAAATATGGTTGTTCTCTTATCTCCACCTTGATCAAAGTTAAGTCACTTGAGGCCTTGTATCGTTTTCCAGACTGAAATAAACATTTTAGTAATCCTGTCTTATGGCCTTCTATAAGTTTACCAAGAAAAGATTATTCCATCTTTGGTTCTATCTAGCTATTTATATTACCTTAATCCGCATAAGGATTATTCCATCTTTGATTCTATCTAGCTATTTATATTAGCTTAATCCGCATAAGGATTATTCCATCTTTGGTTCTATCTAGCTATTTATATTAGCTTAATCCGCATAAGGATTATTCCATCTTTGGTTCTATATAGCTATTTATGTTAGCTTAAT
>NW_013770914.1:0-1555 GCF_000517525.1 Limulus polyphemus
CCAGAATGTTGGCTTAAAAGTGTGACTACTATCAGAATGTTGGTTTAAAAGTGTGACTACTATTAGAATGTTGGTTTAAAAGTGTGACTACTATCTGAATGTTGGTTAAAAAGTGTGACTACTATCTGAATGTTGGTTTAAAAGTGTGACTACTATCAGAATGTTGGTTTAAAAGTGTGACTACAACCAGAATGTTGGTTTAAAAGTGTGACTACTATCTGAATGTTGGTTTAAAAGTGTGACTACTACCAGAATGTTAGTTTAAAAGTGTGACTACTATCAGAATGTTGGTTTAAAAGTGTGACTACAACCAGAATGTTGGCTTAAAAGTGTGACTACTATTAGAATGTTGTTTTAAAAGTGTGACTACTATCAGAATGTTGGTTTAAAAGTGTGACTACTATCTGAATGTTGGTTTAAAAGTGTGACTACTACCAGAATGTTGGTTTAAAAGTGTGACAACTATCAGAAATCTTCTTTTAAGGCTTGTTTAAAAGAGTGACTTCTACTTCTTACACGTATCAAGTATTATTGTTTGATTAGAGTGGCTAGTGAACGGCTACATGTCATCAGTCCGAGATAACGTCATTCTCTCCTTTAGCTAGTTGTTACACTTCGTTAACAGCAGTAAAATGACAATGTAGCTATCTCTGTCGTAAAACGCCTCATCTCACGTGCTTGACGTAATAGTTTCTCGTGGAAAAAGCGAGCTTTCCTCTCTGGTAATGGCGATTTCTTGCAGCCTCTCGACATTAACAAATCATTTGACTGTTTGGTTTCGTGTAGTCACACGTTAGAGTCTCTATCTTAAGTAATTACCTGTCTGTCTGTCTTTTTGTCTGAGGCCATTGATCATTAACTGTTTCAAGTTCATTAACTGTAACAAACCTCCGTCTTTACTTTTACTATTTTAATCTGTCTATCTGTTTGTTAGTCTTTCGACTTAAAATAATGTTCTCTTAATTTGAATACACACACTCTGTGTTTCCATAATTGAGCCCGAAATTAACCACGTTAGTTGCTTTATACTAATGTGGATTGAAAAAATAACGAGACCTAGTGTTTAGCTTGCCGGACTGCGGATTGTAAGGTCCAAGGTTTCACTAAAATCGTGATATTCAACTGAATAATGAACAATAATTGTAAATAAAATGTTTATCGGATTACATTCAGCACCCTCTTGCAAGTAGATAAATATAAATAACACAGTTACAATGAAATAACTTGTATACAACTGACTATAATCTGTAGTTATGTT
The DNA here is from genome assembly GCF_000517525.1 of Limulus polyphemus. NCBI lineage: Eukaryota > Metazoa > Arthropoda > Merostomata > Xiphosura > Limulidae > Limulus > Limulus polyphemus. Next base: position 1,259 of record NW_013770914.1, read on the forward strand.
ATCTGTAGTTGTGGTATCTGTAGTTATGTTATCTGTAGTTATGTTATTTGTAGTTATATTATCTGTATTTATATTATCTGTAGTTATGTTATCTGTAGTTATGTTATCTGTAGTTATATTATATGTAGTTATATTATCTGTAGTTATGTTATCTGTATTTATATTATCTGTAGTTATGTTATCTGTAGTTGTGGTATCTGTAGTTATGTTATCTGTAGTTATGTTATCTGTAGTTATGTTATTTGTAGTTATGTTATCTGTAGTTATATTATATGTAGTTATATTATCTGTAGTTAT
>NW_013770915.1:0-780 GCF_000517525.1 Limulus polyphemus
TAACACTGTGTCGTATTTACTTAACGTAGGGCAGTTGCGCTACATCCTAGGGGAGGGCATAATTATTAATCAATAGGAATTATAGGCCAGAGGAAATTTTGCGCCCCTTCACACCTGCGCCAGGGGGCGACTGCCTCCCTTGCCCCCTCTTGCTACGCCATTGGGGGTCATTCCGGAAACCGATGATTTAGGGTTAGTTGTTTGGATAGATCTCGATGAATGAAGCCACACACAACTTCTAAAAACAAAAACAAAAAAAAAACGCACTAAATATTAATGAAAATATGATATGATGAAATTTATATGGATTATTTTATGGTGGTGCCATATTGATGATTATACCATCGTTCTTATATTTACTTTTCGTTGCAGAAATGACATTCTTAATCTGAGAATCGCTAGGTAGTTTCATCATACTATATTGAAACTGATGATATCTCATGTATGATTCCAATCTCCCTTTTTAAAGATAACGATAATATTTTGCCTATTTTTTTTAATGTCTCTCTGTCATTGTAGTAATAATTGATGAATTAGCTGGTATGTTAAATCGATCGGAATATCTTCAAGTAAGCTTTTCCCTCATTCGACCTGGACCCACGGTTTAGCTTAATTTAGCTTAATCCCCACGCTTAAACCACTACCTTCACAACCACAACTAGAACATTTGAAGTATGTTTTTCTGCTACATAGCTTTACTTTACATTTACAAATTAACTGCCTATATTGGCTCTCATAGTCTCTGATTCAGTCACGGGTCTGGTCCAGCGACCTAGACCC
>NW_013770916.1:0-777 GCF_000517525.1 Limulus polyphemus
ATCATGTTGCTCCTCTGTTTCTTGCTCTCTGTAAATTATTTGTCTTAATTTTTGTGCTTGAAGTCTGGTTTGACGTTGTTCAGAAGTTTCATGTTGTCTATATCCAGCTTGCCTTGATGATTCTGACTGAACTCTGGCTTTGTGCTGTTCAACTGTTTCTTGCTGTCTTTGATTAGCCTGCCTTTCAGCTTGAGCTCGAAGTCTAACTTTACGTTGTTCTAAAGTCTCTTTCTGTATTTGTGCAGCTTGTCTTGCAGCTTGTGCTTGAAGTCTTTGATTGCGTTCTTCTCCTGTTTCAGATGCTCTTTGTGCTTGCATTCTTTTAGCGGCAGAAGACTTTCCATAGAAAGGGCGTTTTTTGGGTGGCATAATCACCTGTATCACTAAACAATAATTTGCAATTCACAAAGTTACTAAATGACTTATGAAACTACTTAACACTATCTAAAGAAAACTGTTTTTGGAAATACTGAATTGACAGCAAGGTGATCTGAGTGTCTCCCGCCATAATACTTTCTATGTGCAAAACGTGTTTATGTTTGTATGTTTATTACAAAAACATTTATTACAAAAAATGGCGCAATAATCCTTAATTGTCAATTTCGCAATTGAATAATATACAAAATATAAAATAAATAGCACTATTAAATTTCTTGTAAAAAACTGGTTATTATGAATTTATTTTAAAATTTGTAAGTTCAACCGTTTGGTTTCTTATAGCGAACAAAATAAACAAATAAAAAACTTCCTCTTTTATATATATATATATAGATTAGT
>NW_013770917.1:0-888 GCF_000517525.1 Limulus polyphemus
CACCTTATATTTTTCAACATAATATGATGTCTACTAACTACAAGTTCTAGACAAAGTACGTAGTTTTGTATGTTTTTTTTTCCACTTGGCCAAATGTATAATTCGTTAAGCTGGTCTTAAATAGTTTACTAGTATGTTGTTATATGTGAGGATAGAGAAGTCGAAAACTCTGGTTCCCCTTTTATGTTGATGGAGCTTGCTTGGCATTCTGGAAAGATCTAGTGTGTCTTTGGATCGTGATAGTTCTAAGAAAATCTAGTTATTGGTCACTGGTCAGTTTCTTTGTTGTTAAGAACAAAGCTAACAACCGACTAGCTGCGCTGTTCCCACTTCAACGATTGAACCCCGAATTTTAGCGTTATAAACCCTCAAGCCTACTACCGGAGGTGGGCTTCTTTTTGATACTTTCGTGAAGTCCATCATTTAGACCACTCCAGTTAGGCCCCCAGTGACACAGCGGTATGTCTGTGGACTTACAACGCTAGAAACCGGGTTTTGATGTCCGTTGTGATCAGAGCACAGATAGCCCATTGTGTAGCTTTGTTCATAACTTCAAACAAAGAAACAATACAAAACTCCAGCTAGCTAACAGAGTAGTCCACCGCAAAGAAAGATAAAGTGTTTTTTCTGTGTCAATGTTCAAGCTTTAATTGTGACTTTTAAATTCGTTTGCTATTTTGTAATGAAAGTGTTTCAGGTTCTTTGTAAATCATTTGTGCTCATTCTTTATTATTATTATTATTTCAAGTCGAACTGGGCTGATTTTATACTTCACAGGCCATTGAACGAAAGATACAAATATTACTAACTGCTAGGTACAAGTACATCTGAAAACATCATAAAAGTCTGTACAACGTAGCTTCTTCTAAATGCGTTTAGAAAGAAAAC
>NW_013770918.1:0-778 GCF_000517525.1 Limulus polyphemus
ATACATTAAGAAACAATCTAATGATTTTCACTCTCTACATCAAGAAATAATTAAATGATTTTCTTTCTCTACATCAAGAAATAAGTAAATGATTTTCACTACCTACAAGAAGAAACAAGTACATGATTTCCACTCTCTACATCAAGAAACAAGTTAATGATTTTCACTTTGTCCATCAAGAAACCAGTAAATGATTTTCACTCCGTACTTTAAGAAACAAGTAAATGATTTTTACAACATACATCAAGAAACAAGTAAATGATTTTCACTACATACATCAAGAAACAAGTAAATGATTTTCACTCCGTACTTTAAGAAACAAGTAAATGATTTTTACTACATACATCAAGAAACAAGTAAATGATTTTCACTACATACATCAAGAAACAAGTAAATTATTTTCAATTCCTTTATTAAGAAACAAGCTAGTGATTTTCATTCTCTAAATCAAGAAACAAGTAAATGAGTATCACTTCCTACATCAAGAAGCAAGTAAATGATTTTCACACCCTACATAAAGAAACAAGTAAATAATTTTCACTCTCTACATCAAGAAACAAGTAAATGATTTTCACTCTCCACATGAAGAAACAAGTAAATGATTTTCACTCTTTACAACAAGAAACAAGTAAATTATTTTCATTTCTTACATTAAGAAACAAGTAAATGATTTTCACACTCTACATCAAGAAACAATTAAATGATTTTCACTTCCTACATCAAAAAACAAGTAAATGATTTTCACTCTCTACATCAAGAAACAAGTAAATGATTTTTT
>NW_013770919.1:0-778 GCF_000517525.1 Limulus polyphemus
AGTTACACCTAGGTGTTCGTGGAGTTGTTGTACCAAATAGCGCTAAAGATGAGTATGTTGGTTACAAATTCGATTACTAGAGTTACACCTAGGTGTTCGTGGAGTTGTTGTACCAAATAACACTAACGATGAGTATGGTGGTTATAAATTCGGTAACTAGAGTTACACCTAGGTGTTCGTGGAGTTAGTGTACCAAATAACGCTAAAGATGAGTATGGTGGTTATAAATTCGGTAACTATAGTTACACCTAGGTTTTCATTGAGTAGTTTTGCCAAGTAAAGCTAAAGATGAGTATGGTGGTTATAAATTCCGTAAATAGAGTTACAACTAGGTGTTCATGGAGTAGATGTACGAAGTAAGGCTAATGATGAGTATGGTGGTTATAAATTCGGTAAATAGAGCTACATGTAGTTATTCCTGGAGTTGTTGTACCATATAACGCTAAAGAGAGTATGGTGGTTATATATTCGGTAACTAGAGATACACCTAGGTGTTTATGGAGTAGTTGTACCAAGTAAGGCTAAAAATGAGTATGGTGGTTATAAATACTGTAACTAGAGTTACATCTAGGTTTTCATGGAGTAGTTGTACCAAGTAAGGCTAAAGATGAGTATGGTGGTTATAAATTGTGTAACTAGAGTTACATTTAGGTGTTCGTGGAGTTGTTGTACCAAATAACGCTAAAGATGAGTATATTGGTTACAAATTCGATTACTAGAGTTACACCTAGGTGTTCGTGGAGTAGTTGTACCAAGTAAGGCTAAAGATGAGTATGGT
>NW_013770920.1:0-776 GCF_000517525.1 Limulus polyphemus
CAACAGACAGTACTATTATACTTATGTAGATGTGAGTATAATCATTGTATTAATTGCATATAAATATGACCTGGGCAAGTTTAACGGTCTGACAATTTTTATTATGCAAGTAGAGTTAGGCTGAGTCAGGTATTCAGATACTGTTTTCTTCTGAGATGCTTCATGCTTTACGTAGAACATAAGCTGAAACTTTTTCATGTTTCGCAAGAACCTAGTTGATACGCAATCTTAACAATCTTATTGTTGACAGCTATTACATGGCATTGAAAATAAGTGGAGTGAGTTTATATTAAGGTTCTTTAGGGATAAACAAGTTTCTATTTTCTGACTATATTTTATTGTCGCCATAGCTTGTCTTCTGGTTATTAAAGTGTGACTTAGGTAACTTATTAGTTTCAAGTTGTAGAAAGTATATATTTCACTGAAAATGACAGAAAAACGAGACACCTGTTTTTGACATATACTGAGACAGACGCACAAGATTAATACACAAATCACAGTGATTCATTGATAAAAAATATATTTTTTGACATTAGCACGAAATATTCCTTGAGATTTGTACAAAAGTTAATCCATGCGGGGTAGGGGGAACTCAGGTTCACTTTTCGAGTTAAGATTTATTCATGGTTATTGTCAATGTCGTTCTGTTGAATACCTTTAAAACAATAGAACACATGATTTCTTGTCGGCAAAGTTTATCTATAGAATCCATTGATACAAAATAATAAAAAAAGACATAATGATGGCTGATACGAGATACTCTAATGACTGAGGAT
>NW_013770921.1:0-3117 GCF_000517525.1 Limulus polyphemus
TATATATAACTACAAATTTACCTTTTATGTCGTTACGGGGTTGTTCATTAGGTTGAACCCCATTTTGTAATTATTGCAACACCGATACATAAGTTCATATTTTTACGGGAAAAAGAGAAAATGGCTTTAACCTCTCTAATTAAGATTTGGAAGAAAAAGCTTAAAATATTTTATGTTTATTCTACTGTTGCCTCTATAAACCTACGGACGTAAACTAACTTGTAAGATTAAACAATTAAGAACTCATTTTCCAGGACTAGACACATATTTATTTGACGGACTCTAATCTTACAATCCACTTAAAGCTATAAGGGACTATAACAAAACGTATTCTGTAATGCTTAGAATGAATAATATCTTTCTCAACCTTCCTCACGTGTTTTTAAATACTGACAGTGGAAGCTAAAGCCAAACAAAATGGACATGTTTAACGAGTTTTCTTATCTGACGAGGACTGGGATACCTAAAAAAATTGACATAAGCATCTATGTAGATGGGGAAATAGGAGCAGGGAGAGAATATCGTTTGAAAATGTATTAGCAATGTTGTAACGACTAAAGTGTAACTTTTGACTAAGAGAAAGAATGAAAAAATTATCCTTATTTACATCAGCGAAATATTTTTTCTTCCCTGATAATATTTGGTTCAAGTCCTAGATTATTTTTTATTAAATTACATTTGAGAGTTAAATAATGAGAGATACTTTACATTGTAAGATTGCAAAAGGTTATTACAATATAAAAGGTTAACTATTAAAAACTAACTTTTCAAAGACGAGGAGGAACCATGTAAGTACCTTAACATAGGGATTTCAAGCTAGTCAGCAATATACTTCAAGATCATCTAATGGTGACAAAGATTAAAAGTGTTAAGATTGTAAATGTCACGAAGGTTGAAGAGAGTAACATAATTTCTGTCAACAGAGGTCAACTATATGATTAGCGAATAGGGAAGATTTATTTGTTTATAATTAAGCACAAACCTACACAATGGGCTATCTGTGCTCTGCCCACCACGGGTATCGAAACCCGGATTCTAGCGTTGTAAGTCCGCAGACATAGACTGTTGAATAAGTCGCTTAATAAGGATATAATTTAGACATGACGGCCTTACGGTAGAGCCTTTTGAAATGAAACTAGACCACAGGACTCCTGTCAAAGTGCAGGAAATGTAACGAGTTGATGAGGCTCCACGTTAGTTAAACTGTTCTTTTTGACGTTAGTTTTTAAAAAAAAATTATCAATACATTTATTCTGAAAAAAACCAAATTCGTAGCAGGAATTTAGGGTTGAAATCTTTAAAGCTCCAAACAATGATTTGGGGTATGAAAAACAACTCATGATGCTCAGATACTTTTGTTCCTCTTCACTCTGCACGATGAAAATGTTAAAGCCAAGCAAATTTCGATGTAGCTTCTGAAGCACATTGATTGAGATGTTTTGAAGATGTCTACTCGAGCCTACATTTATCCTATAGCAAATATAATCAGATAATTTCATGTTAACAAATCAATAAACCAATATGCTTCCACCGTGATGAAAGATTAAAGTTTTGCACATGTTTATACTGACTACTTGTCAAACATGTCCACTAATTTAAATAGGATAGTTGTTAGACAATTTCATGAAGCTCGTGCACGCTGAAGACGTCATGGTGTTCACTTTCCTTTCTTCCCTTTCGCCCCCCAGTGGCACAGCGGCCAACACGGGCCCCAGGACCATGCAGAAAGAGACTTGGAGCAAGTCATAACCTAGCCATAATAAGCAGTGTGCAGAATCTCGTAAGGTATGAGATAAACTGATAAAAGTTGTCAACTTGCTCCAGGCAACAGTATACAATATAATCGAAATGGCTTTCCATCTGGGAAATCACATAAGGCACGTGTGCACAAGCGCGTCCATGGATTATTCATTTAACAATCACATTCCTCAAACATCTGGAGAATGACGCGAGTGTACATGCTAATCCATGCTTATGGATACTGTGCGATCAAAATTTGAATGATTTGTAATGTTTGAAATTTATAAGCGTTCCTGGTCAATATATCCGATTAATAAGAGTTAATCACAGTTATAGCTTACAAAGTTTTTTAGCAAACCAATAACAGATTCTTTCTGGTGAGCATCGCGTTGGTTATATTTATAGCGTGTGGAAGCGTTCTAGAAATTTCAGTTTTATGTAACAATACAAATTAAATCGTTTACGTACCCACATATATTTTTGATTCTTACTCTCGAGAATCTATTAAAACTTTGTAGAACAAGTGGGAGTTTCGCAATACATAGTTAACAGTATAATCTATGTGTATTTCTAAATATAAATTTAATCTAAACAAACTTCGATATTAAAATAAATATATAATAGCAAATTCGTTACACATAACAGTCAAAGTCTATATAAAGTCACGGTTAACTTTGATACCGTTGGTGTCTTATAAGAGTGACAGTCATATTCCATTATTCGATTTGAGTAACTCACGAGTTGGTAGCGGGTAGTGTTGACTAGCTACAATCTCTGTTCACTATCACTTCAAAATTAGGAATAGCTAGAGCATATAGATCCCGAATTTTTTTGCTCAATATTCAACAGCAAAAATATTGTTTCACATTTCGTAGGTAGTGTGACGCTACCCAATCGCTTGTGGAAGGCTGACACAAAATATCCACACGTTCAGGCCATAAATTTCTTTTGAGATCGTGAATTTATAACCCCAAAGACGGGGATATCTCTTGTGCTTAATGACGTTGGAAAATAAATGAATATGGATAATTACAGGTCGAGTTTCACAGATGACGTTAGGTAATGTTTTCGTAAAAGTACTAATGTCCGATGTGAATCCACAACCGTATGAACTACAGGGCTAGCTAGCTGACTACTAAGTGAATTGTACCTATATCAACTCGATAAGTTATCAAGGAATTTCCAAACTAGAGGACTTTATATTGCTTGTAAGTTTGTGAAACTTTTGTTTATAAATCATTGTTTGTAATAACTATTTATAGTAACTGTTATTGTAAATTGTACTGCTGTGTGTATATTAAAACGTATTTGTGATAGAAAATAAAACTGTGAATCAATATTGTTGGTAAATATTACAAACTGACTATATATATATAT
>NW_013770922.1:0-914 GCF_000517525.1 Limulus polyphemus
TTGAGGATCAGCTTAAATCCAAATCATCTGTCAAATTCTACGAGATGGGCTTTCTACTTTTTTTTTAAACAAATACGCACTTGAAGTAGTATGCAATTTTCCTTTTTACATAGATTTCGTTCTTCTAGTAAATCAGAAAAAAAGAAGGAAAGAAATAAAAATCGTTAAGTTACATATTCTGCCATCGGTTGTAATAGCTTTTTTTTCATCACTTTACGGTTGGCGCCAAGAGTACACCCGCTTATCAAACTTTCGAAGACGAAGAAATCACATGACTACTCGAAAATATTGATCTGAGATTCGTGGGCACACAAGGAACCTGAACCAAAAAAAAATCATTAATGCACACACACACACACACATATTAGTTAAAAAATTTTCTAAGGGATATTTTGGGTCGTACAGAATGCGCATAAAGACGCAATGAATGTTTTTTTAAGATTACATGATTTTCCCCTTCTTGTGGTTGGTAATTTGTTGTTGTTTTTTTCTTTTACAGGAACTTAATTTTTCCCAACATTTCGGTAGTCATGAATTGGAGATTTCGACTTGCATCACCAAATACAGTACCGAATAATTCTCAGGGAGGTTCGCCCTCTTACATTCTCATTCTTTTACATTCGTCAATACTTAATACTTTAAATCAAGCTGAAAATATAACATTTTTTCCAGCAACCCATTCGTCTCTTGGAAAAAAAACAACAACAAAATGCATTTGACGCAGAGCTGTGTTGTGCCCTCACTCACATTACTGTGTGTCAATATGGAATACAATGCTATATTAGTGACCATTATATTCCATTTTGCCTAGTGTGCATAAAGCTATATTAGCGACCTTTTATGCACACTAGTCGATATGGAATATAATGGTCGCTAATATAGCTTTATGCACACTAGTCGATATGGAATATAAT
>NW_013770923.1:0-1521 GCF_000517525.1 Limulus polyphemus
GATATTATAGAAAGATCATGTCTGTTCGTGGCAACTCTGGTCTTTTCTACACGCCCTCTATTCTTGTATACAAGTGCGCCAGTTAAAGCGAAATTAATTAATCGGAATAGAATTGCAGACAGACAGAGACGAACAATTGAGTCAAGTGCGGTAGTGGCCGTAAGTAAAGTGCGTGAATCGTTGTGAATTCTAGCGTGTGTTGAAGTTAAAGTGACTGTGGAAATTAAGTGTATTGCAAAGTTGAATTGAGAAAGAATAAACTAGTTTTATTTAAGAAAGAACTTGTATCGCTGAAGTTTCTGGGAAAGAATTTCTAAGGAAAATTAACAAACGAACACAGAGACGTAACAATACTCTGTATGTAAAAAAAGAAAGAAAGGGGTATAGAATCCACAATATAACACTGAGCTTTCACCCCCTCCACTGATCGCAGCTACCGCTAAGTTAACTCGAATTTAATAGCCTGCTGTAGTGAAAAATTTTGTCATGCACTATATCGTCCTAGCCTTCGTAACCTTGACACCGATCAAGCCTTATCACGCACGCTGCCATCACTATAGCGTCCTAGCCTTCGTTGCCTTGACACCAATCAAGCCTCAACACGCACGCTGCCAAAACTAACAGCTTGTTCTTAATACGTAAAACAGACAGTTCTTGTGCAAAAAATTTAAATAAAGTTAATAAAACGAGGCATCAATATATTTTTTTTTACTTACACAATAATTTATTTGTAAAGTTTAAAAAATACAAGTTAAAAGAAACTTTAAAAACTCTGCATGGGTTTGGTGGAAATAATTCCACCATCTTCACGAGAATAAATCACGAAGTACACATGAAGTACTTTATAAATCTAATATAGGCGTATAATCAGCATGTTTGTACAGTGGCGCCATTTACAACAACGACTTCCAACTTGCAGTTGACATCATATGATACAAACATTTTGCGCGCAACGTTTTGAATGACCCGCCGCAAAAAACGAAGTGTTATTTTTCAGGCATAATTTGCAATCAGATAACAAGTGGTAATAAACAACTAAGAGATTATTCATATCAAACTTCGTAATAAAAACGAGGCTTTTGCTACTACACTACAGCGACCTCTAACAATTTTATGAAACTAATAAATTGGATATCGCCATTATTTCACACTATTCTCTGATGATGAATAATGCTGTGGTAGCTTCCGAAATATCTGGTACAGAGTTTTCATAACCGATACAGAGTTTCAAAGTTGCATTTTTAGTAGTGTTATTTAGATAAATAACTTACCACTGTTTCTGACTTTATCAAATAAAGACAAGCCTGTGGGAATGGATTGGGTTATCTCTGGAAGGTTGTGACTATATCTATTTGACAAAGGTGGACTTTTAGGTGGATAACAACTTTTGTCTTCATCTTCAGATGAGTCTGGTACAAGGATGAGAAAAATGTAAATTTGTGTTACATAGAATTGGTGTTAATATTAAAAATAATATGACTCTCAAGACCAAAAGTCGAGGTCATGAACTTTTAATTTATT
>NW_013770924.1:0-780 GCF_000517525.1 Limulus polyphemus
GGCGGTGGGTGGTGATGACTAGCTGCCTTCCCTCTAGTCTTACACTGCTAAATTAGGGACGGCTAACGCAGATAGCCCTCGTGTAGCTTTGCGCGAAATTCTAAAAACCTAAAACCTTGACTGAACATATGGCGAAGCTTCACGTGTCGTTGATTGTAACAACGTGAAAATAGTTAAACACGTGAATTAAAAAAAATTAAATGCAAGAATCATTCAAAATTGTCACAAAGAAAATGGTGAATTTAAATAAAGATTTAGTTCCAAGTGCTACGGAAGTGATTTTCTGGAATTCTATGTTGTAAATGGCGCCACTGTAAAACATGCTAATTGTACGCGTACGTTTACTTATGTACATAAACGAACCTTATGTGTCCTTCTTTGTTTCCAAAAGATGGTGGATAATTTTGTCCACCGAAACATGTAGAGCGTGTTATTTCTTGTGAACTTTTCACAAATAAAGTTATTGTGCACACGAAAACGTTTTATTGTGAGTTTTATTAAACGTATACACAGGTTGCTGTCAGTCTAATGTATTTATTAACAAAAACTATTCGATGACGAGGAACCCACTTTGAGACTAATAATGGCTGGAGACGGCTTAAATGGGTAATGAAAAAAAAAAACTTTAATATAAGTTTAACAAATTAATGCACATCCCCAGCACACTTTTTGCTTCTCTCTTAGAATTTACAACGACCAAAACCAACTTCATTTTCAACAACGAACATTTCCTTCAAATAGACGGTTTAAGTATGGGCAATCCTGTTTCGCCCGTTCTTG
>NW_013770925.1:0-1025 GCF_000517525.1 Limulus polyphemus
CTCTAAGTTTGCATACTTATATAAACTATAGGAAAGAACACTAAGTATGCAAACTTATGTAAACTATAGGGAAGAACTCTAAGTATGCATACTTATGTAAACTATAGGGAAGAACTCTAAGTTTGCATACTTATATAAACTATAGAAGAACTCTAAGTTTGCATACTTATATAAACTATAGGGAAGAACTCTAAGTATGCATACTTATATAAACTATAGGGAAGAACTCTAAGTATGCATACTTATATAAACTATAGGGAAGAACTCTAAGTATGCATACTTATCGCTCACTGTTGAATTTGGTTTAGTTGTTGTGAAAGATAAAGCTACACGATGGGCTACCTGTGCTCTTCCCACCACGGGTATCAAAACCCACTTTTTACCGTCATAAGTCTACAGACTTACCACTGAACCACTGGGACTTGGTATTTTTCCCTATTTTATATCAAATAAAACTGAAAATGTAACTCCCCAAACTACAGATTTATTTATAATAAAACGCTATCTATCAATTCGCATATCTGATATTTTAAAATGATTATAGAAAATAATGAGATAGTGACGCAATATTTCTGTAGTGCAAAAATTAAAACAATTTTTACTTTTCATTGAGTTGTGGAAAGCTCATCTCCAGTGTTCGATATATAAGTGTCAGCAGTAATTTTAGGGAGTTACAACACTAAAATCCACGGTTCGATTCTCCGCAGTGGACAGAGCGCAGATAGTCCCATGCGTAGCACACAGTCGATCCCTTGAGCGGTGATTGCGAAAATAGCTCATTGTGCATCTTAAAAAAACAAATAAAACAGAAAAAAAAAGAAACTTCATTTAACAAAAATTGCAAGTCACTTTTCCTCACAATATATTCAAATTTAGTAACTCTTTAAATGATTAATGTAAGCTAAATAAATCTTGTAACTCTCACAAGTTTTCTTAAAATTGTTGTGTCTTTTGTTCACAACATTTCACCAGGTTTACCTGATGATGCCAGATCGAAAATGCCAATACAGTTTGCTGCCATCTTC
>NW_013770926.1:0-777 GCF_000517525.1 Limulus polyphemus
TGCACCTTTTCTTCACACCTAAAGTGTTTTCATTAGATATTATGACTTTTTGTCAACACACACCAACAAAACAAAGTGACACCCGATAGTAACCAGCATTAGCTTTAGGATCGCAACGCTATTATTCGGAACAAACATTTACTTTACAAAAATCAATCGCATTCTTTAAAATATATGGTGGTCGTTTTCCTCTCTACAACAGTTAATTAATAACTTCCTTTATAGTAACGCCATGGAAACTAGATTAACAGTTTCTTGTCAACACCCACATGCACTCGGTACAGCCATATCAAAATTAATATTTATGCTAATTGCTTAAGCTAATATAACGTGACGCTAAGCACTTCAATTTCATAAAATTTAGCAAGTTTATGCTTAAAAGTTAGCAATGCATAACGAATAATAACCGTCTACTCGTACGATTCTTTTTAAAACTTGAGCTAGAAACTGATAATCTAGTTTGCTTGGAGGAACCGATACTTATGTATCTGCACGTCCTTTTACTCTAGTTTTGCTGTTCTAAATCAGCAGTTTTTATTTCGAATGATAAAAAACTAAAACTATTCAGTTTCACTTTTAAGTGAAGCTGTAGTAAAAGTTTTAGCACAATAACTCAGTGACTTTTTGCGTACTTTCAGTGTAAAGAAGGAAAAAAAGGAAATAATCCAATCAAAATTAAAGATTTTATATCTCGTGTATTTCTTAATAAAATTTGGTATGTGAAGTAAGGGTCCAGTAGAGCATATCCACTAAAAATATGTGGTAGTTTGGATTACC
>NW_013770927.1:0-776 GCF_000517525.1 Limulus polyphemus
CGAACCCGCGACCCTCAGATTGCGAGTCGAGCGCCCTAACCACCTGGCCATGCCGGGCACATTTTTATTTTACTTGTACAAACAACCAAGAGAAAATCTCCGAAGTAACTTTTACTTGTACAAACAACCAAGAGAAAGAATCTTTGAAATGACTTTTACCACACTTAAGATAGGAAGGTGAAAAGGAAATTAATATTATTGGCTAAAATAAAACAAAAATAAAGACAGATCTTTAGTTTATACTCAAGATTTTAAGGACACTAATATTCTTGGCTATATATAGGTCATTGTCGTTCTCCTGTTGGCCGTTGGTGCTTTTGCATTGGGTGAAAAAAGGCTATTCCTACAGCACTGGTGACTCTTCTGTGACCGTACAGCACGACACTTTGCTCTACTCTCGTTACCAAGGCCTTTACAACTACGCCCATCCGGGTTACAATACTTATCCGTACAACCAGTACCAAGGCTGGAACTACTCTCCACGCTATTATAGTGGTTACAATTACGGATTGGGTCTCCACAACTACGCTGGCCATTCAGGATACTATGGGGCCTTCGGCCGTTTCTATTAAGTCACGAAACGTAAGTTCACCGATGTGTATGTTTTAGTTTTATAAATTGGGTCAATTGAAATTTCTTTTGTCATATCAGTCGTAAGTCTAAGAAGAAACACTTTGTAACGGATACAGCTAGTGTGAGAAAATAGCATTCAAGACGCTAAAAATAGGGTTTGATACCGTGCTGGGCATACACATGTTATGGTTTTAGTCAATATG
>NW_013770928.1:0-775 GCF_000517525.1 Limulus polyphemus
TCATTACCCATTTAAGCCGTCTCCAGCCATTATTAGTCTCAAAGTGGGTTCCTCGTCATCGAATTTGAATTCCATTCTATGTTATTTTCTCTAACATCTTCATTTTAGAACTGTTTGTTAAGCACAAAGCTACACAATGAGCTATCTATGCTCTGCCCACCACTGGGGGTTTCTAGCGTTGTAAGTTCGCAGACACGCCACTAGGAGGGTAGAATTGATGCCTAGAAATAAATTTGCAAAACTAATGGAAGTAAACTATGTTTCAATTTTGGCCTAAAATTCATAAAAATATCAGGTAAACTACAGATGTCTTTTTATATATTTTCCTCTTACTTTGTCTATTACAGACTCAAAGAGGTGTGTGAAAGTAGCATTTTTTGGATTTAGCTTTTATCCCCCCCCCCCCTCACACACACAAATCACTACCCAAGAGCTTTCGCCAGTTGGACTGGACGATGAGAAGAATAAAGAAACTTTGTGAAACGCTATTTATATGTGCCTCTTGGGCACCGACTTGTGGGAGGAGATAAAAGATGTGAATTGCTATTTTTACTTTGAATACAAAATGGACAAACTGAGAAGGACGTGGAAAAAAAAACATCTGCAGTTTACGTGATTTTTATCGCAAATTTTAGGCCTATGGGTTTCTAATGCTTCGCCAGCTTTCGGGCGTTAATACATAGCTTTTAAGATGCTTCTCTACAGTTTCACGAAACATAGAAATACTTGAAAAAGGTTTTTCGTTGTACAAAACTTGAAGATAGCTTTGATATAC
>NW_013770929.1:0-882 GCF_000517525.1 Limulus polyphemus
ATTTAAAAGGTTTAACCCTATTGCCCCGGATATCCTTTATTGTGCATGACACAAGGTTTTAGTGTCTTTCATTCAAAATTTTATTAAACTACTTTTTGTTTACGTATATCAATTAGAATAGCATAAAATCTTAGCTAATAATCCATATTTTAATAGTATACAAGTTTTAAGTTCTTAATTTTACAAGGGAATATTAAAAAAAAATCCTGTATTTCCATTAGTGTGACTTACATGACACTTTTGTCTTGGCATGTCATCATCCCTATTTTATCCATCACCCCTCGAAAATGTACAAAATTAAACGTAAATTACTTTGTCAAATCGTTATTGCTCAGACAAACCACAGTTTTTATAGTCTTCAATTTTGTTTGGTTAGAGAGCTATAAAATAGTAAATCAGACCCCTCCTGCCACAACCACCTATCACATGTTATTAGTCTATGTTCATTGGTGCATTATTTAATTGAATAAAAATGATTAAATGCATTAATATTAGTAATATAACAAGTTAGGGTAAACTCTCTGAAACCCAATGGCAAGATAAAAGAAGATTAGTTTAGTATTTTATTTCTTGTTTTTCATATTGATTCTTTCTTTATTATTACAAAAATAACTAAAATCTAAAAATTCGGATCTTTTTAAGTTATTTAAGACTAAATTAGGTAAAATAAATAATAATAATATAATTAAAATGGTTCACGATCCATGCATGCAAGCAGCTTGTGGGTATTGTAATTCAATAGCGTAACATGAGCTGCACATTCTCCTAGTGATTTGCAACTTTTTATGGGGTGAAAAGTAATTAGACAGGTTCAAAGGGCAATAAAATTTAATTATAAATAGATGTATAATATTACAAACTTAGAGCTACTTAGGATAAACG
>NW_013770930.1:0-1188 GCF_000517525.1 Limulus polyphemus
CTCTTGCAGGCTCTCTGCTTTAGCACAGACTCTTGTCCTAAACCTAGCCATGTAGACTTCAGACTGATTTTGAGTTCTATACCTGAGCTCCAGTGCTCTATAGTTGTGCCTGTCATCTGCTGACAACTGTCCAAGTATTTCTAGTGGTTGTCCCTTCAGGCTCGTTGCCAGGTACACTGCTTTCTGCTCCTCCATTCACCCATCCATTCATTTCTGCCAAGAGCTCAAATTGTGCTCTATATGCTCTCCATAGTGCCTTCCTATCGAATTCCTGTGGCTTCCTTTGTACTAGATCACCTCTATTGCTGACACTCATGTCTGGAATATGACTTCTGGCAGGACTGAAGATGTCTACTTTAGGGTTTAGCTGCGGGATCTGGAAGGGGCTTCCTGTTGTCTGGGGCTGATTAGGTCCATGGCTAATATATCCTCCTTGTGTAAAAGACTGTAAATCATCCTTTAATGTATTTAATTCAATTTGAAATTTCTAATCTTTTTCATTTGTGTATGCTGGCTTTCTCTCAACTGTTGGAGTCTTTCTTCCTGTTTCTTTTCTTGTTCTTCTTGTTTCATTTCTTGTTCCAGTTGCCACTGTAGCCTCTCTTCTTGTTTATTTTCTTTCTCCTCCAACCACAGCTGTAGTCTCTTTTCTTGTTTATTTTCTTTCTCCTCCAACCACAGCTGTAGTCTCTCTTCTTGTTTATTTTCTTTCTCCTCCAACCACTGCTGTAGTCTCTCTGCTTGTTTTTTCTCATTCTTCTTGTTTCTTTTCTTTTTTCTCCAACAACTGCTGTAATCTCTCTTCTTGTTCATTTTGTTGTTCAAGCTGCCACTGTTGCAGGTTTTCTTGCCACTGCTGTTGTCTCATTTCCTGTTTCTTTTCTTTTTCCTCCAACAACTGCTGTAATCTCTCTTCTCGTTTTTTCTCGTTCTTTTTGTTTCTTTTGCTGTTCTTGTATTGCTGCCATCAAATCTGCTAAGTAGTTTGATTTGCCACCTCTCGTTTCCATCTTCTTTTTTTCTTTTCTGTCCCACTCTTTGACACCAATTTGTTACGTATCTGCTTGTTTGCTAATTTCCCGTAGAAATTCTTTCCGAGAAACTTCAGCTATACAAGTCCTTTCTTGGTTAAAACTAGTTTATTCTTTCTCGATACAACTTTCTAATACATAGAATCTCCACAGTCAC
>NW_013770931.1:0-780 GCF_000517525.1 Limulus polyphemus
GCCATTCGGGCTTAGCAATGCTCCAGCAACATTTGAGAGGCTGATGGAAAGAGTACTGGAAGACTTAGAATGGAGGATAGCCCTGGTGTACCTGGATGATGTCATTGTGTTTGCAGCAACATTTGATGAGTAAGGGTCCCGGCTAGAGGAAGTACTCAAGCGTTTGAAAGCAGCAAACCTCAAACTCCATCCCAAGAAATGCCACTTGTTCCAGAAAGAGGTGCTTTACTTGGGTCACATTGTAAGTGAGCATGGTATGCGAACTGATCTTGACAAGGTGAAAGCAGTGTGTGATTGGCTAACACCAGACAATGTGGGAGAGTTAAGAAGTTTCTTGGGACTCTGTACCTATTACCGGAAGTTTGTGAAGGACTTTGCAACTATAGCTGCTCCACAACATGTTTTGAAAAAAAAAAGGCCAGAAGTTCGAATGTACAGTTTCTTGTCAGCATGCTTTCAAGACGTTGAAAGAAAAATTGGCATCAGCTCCACTTTTAAAGCTTCCAAATCTCTCACTGCCGTACATACTGGATTGTGATGCTAGTAATGTCGGAATTGGAGGAGTGTTGTCTCAGAAAGTGGGCGAAAACGAACAGTAGGGTCCTGAGTAGACCAGAGAGAACTACTGTGTAACTCGAAGGGAACTCCTTGTTATAGTAAAACGTCTGACATATTTCCATCCTTACCTCTATGGGGCTATTTTACCATCAGGACAGACAATGCTGCATTACGCTGGTTAAGATCATTAAAGAACCCAGAGGGACAACTGGCACATTGGAT
>NW_013770932.1:0-778 GCF_000517525.1 Limulus polyphemus
CGCAGACCCTGCAAAAATTACTACAGACATTGCTGCAAGAGAGAGGTTGAGCTAACCAGGTGTCATCAAGCTGAAGTCAAGGTGATTGAAAGAGTTGATGATGGTGGAGTGGAACCAGATATAGATATTAAAGCAGAACAGGAGAAAGACCAAGATTTGAAGCCAATACTTGATTTTCTAAAAGCAAGTGTTTTGCGTCCTGCTTAGGAGGTGTCTAGTCTAAGCCCTGTGACAAAGAACTATTGGGCACAATGGGACCAACTGAAGCTTGAAGATGATATTCTTCTCTGGAGATGGGAAACTGCAGATGGCAAACGGTTATACTAAGAAAGTTACGAGAAGTTGTACTGCGTCAATCCCATGATACTTTAACAGGAGGACATCTCGGAGTTAAGAAAACATGGAGTCACCTACGACAGAGATTTTACTGTATAGGTATGAGGCAAGATGTGGAAGAATGGTGCAGGACATACAGTACATGTTGTGCTAAAAGGGGACCCAAGCATAAGGGATGTGCTCCAATGAAGTTATATCAAGTTGGCACACCAATGGAAAGAGTATCCATTGACGTTGCTGGTCCTTTGCCTCAAACTCGTGCTGGAAACAAGTACATTTGTGTGGTGATGGATTATTTCACTAAGTGGACTGAGGTATGTGCAAATCAGGAAGCTACAACTGTAGCTTCGGCTATTAGTGATTTCTTCTTCAGATTTGGTATGCCATACGAACTGCATTCAGATCAAGGCTGTAACTTCGAATCAGCTGTGTTCCAAGAATG
>NW_013770933.1:0-776 GCF_000517525.1 Limulus polyphemus
TTCTCGAATTTTATTTGTTAAACTCTGGGAGCCAACCTGCTTTTTTTTTCACTTGTAGCTACCCTTTTATTTCTATCAAAAATATGTTATTTTGAATATTTAAAGATTTATCTTTAAAAATTTTGCACATTTGATCAATGTCTCCAAATACTTCAGCTGACCAATTCAGAACAGATTATTGTTGCATCCCTTCAAAATTTGCTTTTTTGAAATTTGTAACCAAAATGTCATTATATCTTATCTCCATATGCAGAAAAATATCGAACCTAATAGAGCAATGATCACTTGCTCCCAGATGTTACCCAATTTCCACTCTCTTGACCATTTGTATATTTGAAGTTAACAATAAATCTAAAATAGCATTGTTTCTAGTTGGTTCCTTGACTAATTGGTGAATAAAAGACATCTTGAAAAGTTACCAAAAACCTTTCTCCCTCATGGTTTGACTCCAGCACTTCCCAGTCTATATTCCGTTTGACTCCAGCACTTCCCAGTCTATATTCCTGAAATTAAAATCATCCATGATTATGTCCTCTTAATCTCACTGTAAAGTTTCTCACTAATTTCATCCATATCATTTGGTAGTCTGTAACAAATTCCCACTAAAAGCCTTTTCCCTTTATATCCACTAATAGAAACTCAAATGGATTCAGTCTCTTTGGTATTATCTTTGATATCATCAACTTCAACAGGATGTAACTCACATTTTACATATAAAGCCATTCCTCCCCTCTTTACTACTCTATCTGTATTTCAAAGGAATTTCTGTCATCAAA
>NW_013770934.1:0-778 GCF_000517525.1 Limulus polyphemus
TCTGATAACAGCACGCCCACCTTATGAAGAGTTGCCTGAGAATGTGTCAGAGTTTGTGAAAGTGTTATCGGAAAGGATGGATGATATTCACCATCAAGTGCATTCAAACTTGAAAACGTCTGCTGATTCGATGAAGTTAACTTATGATAAGAAATCTACTGAAGTTAGTTTTGTACCAGGAGTCAAGGTATGGTTGTATAATGCCAGGAAGTCTCCTAAGTTGTCTTCTCCATGGGAAGGCCCATATGACATAGTGGATCGTCTCTCAGACGTGACTTTCTGGATAAAATGTCGTCGGCGAGGTAAGCCAAAAGTGGTGCATGCCAACAGGCTTTGGCGTTATCATGGTCCAGGACATTTCAGTTGGGACGAAGTCAACAACAGAACAAATGACGCTGCTGAAGAAGTGTCACCTGAAAAAGCCAATGTTGAAGAAGAAACTCTACTCAGTTTTGAGAAGGGAAACGGTGAAGCCCTTGATGAAGTTACCACCACTGATGTGACTGTTACCAATGATAGGACGTTTCCTGATGAAGCAAATGAGCCTCAAATGAAGCAGAAGCCAATGAGACGGAGACCAGTACAGAAGATACGTCCCATAAAATTAAGAGACTTTGTTGAATTTTAATTTTGTGTTTGTAAATTCTGTACATATAATTAAGTTATTGTTAATTGTTTATTGGTTTAATGTAAGTGGCTATTGTTCGGGATGAATAATACTAAGGAAGGGGCAGTGTTACGACAGCGGGTGTCACGTTACGCTAATAACACTTCATAT
>NW_013770935.1:0-1033 GCF_000517525.1 Limulus polyphemus
CCAACTTTACAAAATTTACAAAACAGCCATGAAGGATAACTGTAAAGGATTGCCATGGAGAACTCTTTTATCAAACACCTGAACAAGTCTCAGTACAGTCTGCAAAAGTTTTAAGGAATGCTCTGAGAAGATAAAGGTGTTTTCATGAAAGTCAATTACTAGTAAATTGTGACAGACAATTTAAATAACTGTATTATTGAAGATATGTTGTTGAAATGAAACCTTCATCATATTCAAGAACTCTTTTCCAGATTTCTTTACTATTTGTAAAGCAGGTGTAGTAGCATGAAGTTCACTGTGGAACATTACAAGGATCATAAACTTTCTTTATTTGGATACTTTAGTTTGTAATAACAATGGTCAATTTGAATGTCAAATATATTGTAAGAAAACATTTACAGGCTTGTATTTCAATTTGTATATCACCTACAGTTTTTCTTTAGATTTAAGGACTAGATTCTGACTTTACAATCATCATATGAAGTTTATAAATTGAATTTTTATTGCTCTCTGTAAAGATACATTGGTCATACTAAAATAAAATATTTAACATGAAGAACATGCCAACTTAAGATCCCCCATTAAGTTATGTGTGCTGAAACATGCCATAAGAGATGTGCCATTGTTGTTTAATATCTTAACACAATGATGAACAGAACATCCAAATACAAGAGAACTTACTTATTCAAAAGCTGAGGCCTGAGATGAACACTGTTTGGAAAAGTATTAAAGTTACATCTACTGCTATGTCAGGTTCCACTAAAACCCTGTCTCAAATGAATCTGGAGCCTCACCAAACCTTGCCAGACTATGTCCAAGTACTAAGAACATAAGCAGTCTTGGGTATATCCCTAGGCTATTTTCAACTTGTGAAGAAAAACAAAATCATTGCAAATAGAACAATTTAGTTCTGGAATTACTTCTTAGTGAATTGGTGTAGGAAAAAATATAACACAAAGGAACATCCTGTTACGTCTCCGTTTTTTTAATTAACTGATTTTCCGTAACTTCGTACCGACGAAACTTACGCGAC
>NW_013770936.1:0-777 GCF_000517525.1 Limulus polyphemus
CAAGGATGAGCAGATTGGCTGTTTGGACATGTGAGATCAGTTTAATGGAAGAAGGGAACTTTTTGGAATGGATGGTTTACATTTAAATAGAGTAGGGGCTGGCTTGTTTGCTAAGATAAGTTTTAAACTAGGACTAGACAGTGGTGAGGGCCAGGAAAAACTGAATGCAAAAAGAATAAGAGGTAGAGAAAAGTTGAGCATAGGAAATGAGTATAGAAGTAGTTATAAGGATAGGCTTAATTGTTACTATTGTAATGCCAGAAGTATAAGAAATAAAATAGATAACTTTAGAACACTGGTTCGGAATGGAGAATTTTGATATAATGGGAATAACTGAAACATGGTTAAACGTAGATGATTTTGATGACAGAATTTTTTTTTGAAATACAGGGTTACAGGCTATTTAATAGGGATAGAGTATTAAAGATGGGGGGAGGAATGGCTTTATATGTAAAATGTGAGTTACCTCCTGTTGAAGTTGAGGATATCAAAGATAATAGCAAAGGGATTGAATCCATTGTAGTAGTGTCTGTGGCTCAACAATTATGATAAAACAACATTTACTGCAGGATAACGTAGAGGTGTATGCGACACAACATCATAGACAAGACGACATTTACTGCAGGATAACGTAGAGGTGTATGTGACACAACATCATAGACAAGACAACATTTACTGCAGGATAATGTAGAGGTGTTGCGACACGACATCATTGACAAGACAACATCTACTACAGGGTAATGTAATAGTGTCTATGACACAAAATCTATGACAAAA
>NW_013770937.1:0-929 GCF_000517525.1 Limulus polyphemus
ACAAGAAAGGAAACAGGAAGAAAGTCAGCAGCAACTACAGGAAAGTCAACAACAGTGACAAGAAGTACAAATGGAAAACATTAGTAAATTTAAAAGCGAATTAGACACATTAAAGGATGATTTGTTGTCTTTTACACAAGGAGGATACATTAGCCATCGACTTAACCAGCCCCAGCCAATGGCAAGCCCCTTCCAGACCCTGCAGCTAAACCCTAATGCAGACATCTTCAGCCCTGTTAGAAGTCACATCCCAAATATGAATGTCAGTAATAGGAGTGATTCAGTAAGAAGGAAGCCACAGGAATTCGATGGGAAGGCACAGTGGGAAGCATATAGAGCACAATTTGAGCTACTGGCAGAGATAAACGGATGGACAGAGGAGCTGAAAGCAGTATATCTGGCAATGAGCTTGAAAGGACAACCACTGGAAATACTTGGACAGTTGTCAGCAGCCGACAGACACAACTATAGAGCACTGGTAGTGGCTCTAGAACTCAGGTACGGAACCCCAAATCAGTCAGAAGTCTACAGGGCTAGGTTTAGGACGAGAGTCCGTGCTAAAGGAGAGAGCCTGCAAGAGCTGGCACATAACTTGGAAAGCATGGCACACAAGGCCTACCCAACTGCACCACCCGATCTCCTCAAGTTGTTGCTGAGGGATCAGTTCATAGATGCCTTGGACAGTCCACAACTTAAGATACAAATGAAGCAAGCACACCCCTCTACCATGCAGGATGCAAAGGCCAGAGCTCTCGAATTTGAATCATACGTTAAGTCCAGCACAGAGGTACCGAGGTTGGTACAGTCATCTGGATTCAAGGCCAGAAAAGGTCTGCTTTCAGAGAGGTTTGAGGGACTTTGCTGGCACTGTAATAACCTGGGCACAAGAGAGCTCAATGCTGGAGCTTCAACACAGGGAGGTGCCACAG
>NW_013770938.1:0-773 GCF_000517525.1 Limulus polyphemus
GCAAACATATTACCCACAAATTAAGCTACGTTTAGTAGTTAAGTCAAAATTTAGAATTAAGAATACACAGCGTGGTCACAAGTAAATAGACACCACCTTTTCAGAAATATTCACATGAATTGATATATTTATAATCTAATTAATATTCATATGAATTGATATATTTATAATTTAATTAATATTCATATGAATTGATATATTTATAATTTAATTAATATTAATATGAACTGATATATTTATAATTTAATTAATATCTAGTAGATCTTCATTTCGCTTCGTGGAGTTCGTTGATCCTTTGGGGGATCGTGAGAATTATCTCGTCAATTTTAGATTGTGGGATTTTCGCCCACTCTTGCTTCAAAACTTGGAGTAGATCGCTCTTCGAAGTTGTTGTTTTTTTGTTGTTTCTTGAATTGCTGGTCGAGTATGGCCCAAGAGGTTTTCGATGGGGTTCATGTCAGGAGATTGGTTCGGCCAGGGCAACTTCTGGATACCATTTTCTTCCTGCCACTTTTGGGTGTTTCTAGCAGTGTGACACGGTGCTCCATCTTCCTGGAACAACGTTGTGTTCTTGTCCACGAAACCCGAGGAATAAAGTGGCAAGAGTTCTTCCTACAATATTTCGAAGTATTTCGCAAAATTTATGTTGCTAACGCATTCCACTAAGCTCGATCTCCCACTAACCCAAACAGCTCCCCAAACCATCACACTGAAACGACCATGCTTCACAGTTAGCTGCAATCTGTTGAGCCAAAACTCTTGGTGAGGTATTC
>NW_013770939.1:0-779 GCF_000517525.1 Limulus polyphemus
CTGACTTTTATATCTGGGATGTGACTTCTAACAGGACTGAAGATGTCTGCATTAGGGTTTAGCTGCGGGGTCTGGAAGGTGCTTCCCATTGTCTGTGGCTGATTAAATCGATGGTTAATGTATCCTCCTTGTGTAAAAAACAATAAATCATCCTTTAATGTATTTAATTCGTTTTTAAATTTACTCAAGTTTTCCATTTGTACTTCTTGCTACTGTTGTAGTCTCTCTTCTTGTTTATGTTCTTTCTCCTCCAATAGTTGTTGTAATCTCTCTTCTTGTTTATTTTCTTTCTCCTCCAATAGTTGTTGTAATCTCTCTTCTTGTTTATTTTCTTTATCCTCCAATAGTTGTTGTAATCTCTCTTCTTTTTTATTTTGCTGTTCGAGCTGCCACTGTTGCAGGTTTTTTGGCACTGCTGTAATCTCTCTTCTTGTTTCTTTTCTTTTCTTTTTCCTCCAACAACTGATGTAATCTTTCTTGTTTATTTTGCTGTTCCAGCTGCCACTGTTGCAGGTTTCTTGCCACTGCTGTAATTTCTCTTCTTGTTTCTTTTCTTTTTCCTCCAACCACTGCTGTAATTTCTCTTCTCGTTCTTCTTGTTTCTTTTGCTGCTCTTGTATTGCTGCCATCAAGTCTGCTGAGCTATAGTTTGATTTGCCGCTTCTCGTTTCCATTTTTTTTGGTCCCACTCTCTGACACCAATTTGTTACGCCTCCGTTGGTTAGTTAATTTTCCGTAAGAATTCTTTGGGAAGAACTTTACCAATACAAGTCCTTTCT
>NW_013770940.1:0-779 GCF_000517525.1 Limulus polyphemus
ATATACTGATGTCTGCTCATAATAATAATTCGAATCTAGTTTAGGATGGCATGATTCGCACACGTATTTGACTGTTCCAGTAAATTGTGACACTATCATTTTTTAAAGGAAAATCTGGGCATTTGTTAAAGACCAATATTCTAGCCACTGTGATGAAATGTTTGACATTGCCCGAATGGAAGCTCGGCTATAGTTGGCTGAGAACGTTGACACACCACACCAACTAAAGAATCAGAGACGTGTTTTCTAATGACCTTCAACTTTCACAATATGATAGCAGATTGGTGCAATAATTTAATGAAAATATAAAAAAATAATCGAAGGGCGTTTTTCATTAGGGTCTGTCGGGAGATGATTTGGGGGAGAGCGTAGAAAAAACTTTAGATTCGGGCATTTTTACGTAGGGTTAGTCGGGTAACCGTAAACAAGGCATTTTTTTCACTAGGCGTTAGATATATGAATAATGGTATGACATTTGGTCGAATTCATAATTCGATATTATACAGTGAACTGTTTAATAATTTAATATATGCGTGTGAAAGATTTATTTTTTTCCCACCAGAGGTAAAATTGAAAAGAAAATCTGTGACAAAAATGTGTCATGCATTCTTTGATTGGCCGTACCCTCTGCTGTGAACAGCAGTTTCGAGTATTCAAGGCTCATCAACCTCAAATAAAAAGGCTCCTTAGGAACCAACTGTAGCTCCTTTGCACAAAATATGCCATTCACACATTGTGCCACTCATTCAAGCCGGTTAATATTCTACCGATACACTAGA
>NW_013770941.1:0-914 GCF_000517525.1 Limulus polyphemus
ATAAACACACCTAGCTGTCCCTCCCCTTCTTCACCAGCTATATACTACATAAACACATATATCTTCCCTCCACATTCTCATTTTAACTTTATTTTAACTTCCAATGGTAGACTAAACCATTGTTTTAAACTAGAGATTTGTTTTAACTTACAGTGTTAAAGTACAGTTTAATTTTACCTTACAGTGTTAGACTAGAGTTTGTGTTAACTTCAAGTGTTGACCTAGACTTTAACTCCAATGTCAAATTGCTTAGCTAACAATTCAAACTGTTGAAAACAGAATTATTGATGTTATATTATAGTAATTTTCTTGTATGTTTGGGAAGGAAAGGACTGCTGCTGTTCTCTAAGTAACAATCTAATTTATTTGTTCCCAGACCCTCCACCTGTTCCTGAGGTGACTTTACTTTCCAGTACAGCCACCACTGTTCATATAAAGTGGACCAAAAAGAAAGATAGCCTAGTTACAGGTAAGTTAACTCTCGATTGTTTCACAATCATGCTAAGACTTCAGATAAAAACTATTGTAACAGGTGAGTTAAGTCTCCATTGTTTAACAATCATGCTAAGACTGCAGACAAAACTATTGTAACAGGTGAGTTAACTCTCCATTGTTTCACAATCATGCTAAGACTTCAGACAAAACTATTGTAACAGGTAAGTTAACTTTCCATTGTTTCACAATCATGCTAAGACTGCAGACAAAACTATTGTAACAGGTGAGTTAACTCTCCATTGTTTGACAATCATGCTAAGACTGCAGACAAAACTATTGTAATAGGTGAGTTAACTCTCCATTGTTTCACAATCATGCTAAGACTTCAGATAAAACTATTGTAACAGGTGAGTTAACTTTCCATTTTTTGACAACCATGCTAAGACTTCAGATAAAAACTATTGTAACAGGTGAGTTAA
>NW_013770942.1:0-778 GCF_000517525.1 Limulus polyphemus
ATGTGACGGTAACTATTCGTTGGTAAAAGAGTAGCCCAGGAGTTGGCGGTGGGTGGTGATGACTAGCTGCCTTCCCTCTAGTCTTACACTGCTAAATTAGGGACGGCTAGCGCAGATAGCCCTCATGTAGCTTTGTGCGAAATTCAAAAACAAACAAGCTTAGATGAATTTGTAGCGGCTCTTGTCGCCTAGTTAGAAAGCCAGAAAAATTGTGATAGTTATGGGACATTGTCTGCTTTTCGCATGTTATTATTCTATGTTTTTGATGCATATTTTAATAAAATAAAAATTATTTAGTGCACTACCATTGGTATAAAAAAGTAGGCTTAAGTGTCATCGTGTGTATTATTTATTTATTATTATAAAAGCAACTAAAACGTAAAAATAGGAAACTCTTTAGATTAGTGATGGTTAGATTCGGTAAAATAATGATAATAATATAATAAAATTTTTCACGAGGCTCGCACGCAAGCAGCTCGAAATAGCTCGTGGGTAATGTAATTCGATAGTGTAACGTGAGCCGCACGTTCCCCAAGCGATTTAGATCTTAACATGGCGCGAACAGTAGTTAGACATTGTTCAAAGGGCAATATTTAAGCATAAACAGATGTATACTGTTACGATTTTAAAGCTACTTAGGACAAACAAATGTAGTTTCATGTTAAAATTTGAAGTCATTCTAGAAAGAAAAAAGTATAATTTAGATTTATTTCTTTTTTTGGTAGTTACGAAGTTGGTCAAATTAACCAACCTTATATTGAGTTAGGATAGAGAAAAT
>NW_013770943.1:0-775 GCF_000517525.1 Limulus polyphemus
CTCATCCTAAACCTAGTCCTGTAGACTTCGGACTGATTTTGATTTTTATACCTGAGTTCTAGAGCCGTTACCAATGCTCTATAGTTGTGCCTGTCGTCTGCTGACAACTGTCCAAGTATGTCCAGTGGTTGTCCCTTCAAGCTCGTTGCCAGATATACTGCTTTCTGCTCATCTGTCCATCCATTCATCTCTGCCAGTAGCTTAAATTGTGCTCTATATGCTTCCCACGGTACCTTCCCATCGAATTCTTGTGGCTTCCTTCTTACTAGATCACTCCTATTGCTGACATTCATATCTGGGATGTGACTTCTAACAGAACTGAAGATGTCTGCATTATGGTCTAGCTGCGGGGTCTGGAAGGGGCTTGCCGTTGTCTGGGGCTGATTAGGTCTATGGCTAATATATCCTCCTTGTGTAAAATACAGTAAATCATATTTTAATGTATTTAATTCACTTTGAAATTTGCTAATGTTTTTCATTTGTACTCCTTGCCACTGTTGTTAACTTTCCTGCAACTGTTGGATACTTTCTTCCCGTTTTCTTTCTTGTTTCAGTTGCTACTGCTGTAATCTCTCTTCTTGTTTCTTTTCTCGTACTTCTTGTTTCTTTTCTTTTTCCTCCAACAACTGCTGTAATCTCTCTTCTTGTTTATTTTCTTTTTCCTCCAACAACTGCTGTAATCTCTCTTCTTGTTTATTTTCTTTTTCCTCCAACAACTGCTGTAATCTCTCTTCTTGTTTATTTTCTTTTTCCTCCAACAACTGCTGTAATCTCT
>NW_013770944.1:0-777 GCF_000517525.1 Limulus polyphemus
AACTTTGAAAAATACTGGATGACATAAATATCAAAGTGGTTTACATATTATGTAAGTACACCTAGTAGGCTATACCTCATTAGTTGCAGGTTTACAGTTGTGATATCGTGAGATGTTATATTGTGACTTTATTTTAGGCCTGTGAAAGGCGGTAATTAATTCTTTATCTTATTGTCATTAAGTGGGTAATGAGTCACAAAACAAATGATCAAAATATTTTAGAGGTGGGGGCGCTCCCGGGTGCTGAGAACCCTTACTACACCACTGGTTGAGGATGTCTTGCAGCACTGAAGTCGGTGAAACTAGTCGATGATTCGTTGAGATGAAGATGAGAGGTTGGACCAAACACACAAGTTCCAATTAAACATAATCACATCTGTTTCTAACTTTAGGCCATTTTTATAAGACAAGAAGCTTTTGTTTCTTGAGTTCATTTTGTTAATTTATTTTTTCATCGTGTATTCTTTAAACAAATTCTTTGTAAAGATGTTGGTCTTCAGTAAATAAACGGCCCTTTTCAGAGGGACATGGGATCTAGAGATCCGATTCCCTGTGCGAATTGTTATGTGGAGGAAAACGGGAGTCCCTAGAGAAAACCCACTTTCACTGACAATATTTTTACCCTACCAGTGCCCAAGCCTGTAAGAAAGATCAGGTCATCTATGATTATTGTATTTTGGCACTTATGTATAATACTAAAGTATATATATAACTTGTTAGCAGGTCATGTGACCTGTATGCTATTTTACATAAATTCACGCTAAGCCATTCAAAGGA
>NW_013770945.1:0-776 GCF_000517525.1 Limulus polyphemus
AAGTGGAGCCAGGTGGTTTTCAACTCTGGACTTAAAGCCAGGTTTCCATCAAGTAAAAATGGCTGAAGCAGATAGACCCAAGACAGCATTTAGTTAGGCCAAGGTCTCTAGCAATACCGAGTGATGCAATTCGAGCTTAGTAATGCTCCAGCAACATTTGAGAGGCTGATAGAAAGAGTACTAGAAGGCCTACAATGGAGGATAGCCCTAATGTACCTGGATGATGTCACTGTATTTGCAACAACTTTTGATGAGAAAATGTCACGGCTACAGGAAGTATTCAAGCATTTGAAAGCAGCAAACCTCAAACTCCATCCAAAGAAATGCCACTTGTTCCAGAAAGAGGTGGTTTACTTAGGTCACACTGTAAGTGAGCATGGTGGGCAAACTGATCCTGGCAAGGTGAAAGCAGTGTGTGATTGGCCAACACCAGACAATGTGGGAGAGTTAAGAAGTTTCTTGGGACTCTGTACCTATTACCGGAAGTTGGTGAAGGACTTTGCAACTATAGCTGCTCCACTACATGATTTGACCAAAAAAGGCCAGAAGTTTGAATGGACAGTTTCTTGCCAGCATGCTTTCAAGACATTGAAAGAAAAATTAGCCTCAGCTCTTGTTTTAAAGCTTCCAATCCCTCAACACCGTACATACTGGATTGTGATGCTAGTAATGTCGGAATTGGGGTAGTGTTGTCTCAGAAAGTGGGTGGAACGAACATGTGGTGGCCTACTTCAGTAACATAACAATGTTATGTTACTGTGTAACACTGAGGGAAC
>NW_013770946.1:0-772 GCF_000517525.1 Limulus polyphemus
ACGGACTCTCGTCCTAAACCTAGCTCTATAGACTTTGAACTGAGTTCTAGAGCAGCTACCAGTGCTCTATAGTTGTGCCTGTCGTCTGCTGATAACTGTCCACGTATTTCTGGTGGTTGTCCCTTCAAGCTTGTTGCCAGGTACACTGCCTTCTGCTCCTCTTTCCATCCATTTATTTCTGCCAGGAGCTCAAATTTTGCTCTATATGCTTCCCATGGTGCCTTCACATCGAATTCCTGTGGGATCCTTCATACTAGATCACCCCTATTGCTGACACTCATGCCTGTGATGTGACTTCTGACAGGACTGAAGATGTCTGCATTGGGGCTTAGCTGTGGGGTCTGGAAAGGGGTTTCCTGTTGTTTGGGGCTGATTGGGTCGATGGCTAATATATCTTCCTTGTGTATGCTGACTTTCTCTCAATTGTTGGAGACTTTCTTCTTGTTTCTTTTCTCGTTCTCCTTGTTTATTTTCATTCTTCTCCAACCACTGCTGTAGTCTCTCTTGTTTATTTTCTCGTTCTTTTTGTTTCTTTTCTTTTTCCTCCAACAACCGCTGTAGTCTCTCTTTTGTTTATTTTGCTGTTCGAGCTGCCACTGTTGCTGTCTCTCTTCTTGTTTCTTTTGCTGTTTTTGTATTGTTGCCATCAGATCTGCTAAGTCGTAGTTTGATTTGGCACTTCTTGTTTCCATCTTTTTTTTTTTTTTATTTCTGTCCCCACTCTCTGACACCAATTTGTTAAGTCTCTGGTGTGTTTGTTAATTTCCGGTAT
>NW_013770947.1:0-4748 GCF_000517525.1 Limulus polyphemus
GCGGAAAGTTTCCGGATTTACAACGCTAAAATCAGGGGTTCGATAGCCTGATGTGGCTTTCCTATGAGCAAAGCACACATAAAGATTCTGAAGCTTTGGTTTGTTTTTAATTTCGCGCAAAAAGCTACACGAGGGCTATCTGCGCTAGCCGTCCATAATTTACCAGTGATAGTTTAAAAGGAAGGCTGTTAGTCAACTCCTGGGGTACTCTTTTACCAATGAATAATGAGATTGAATCATCACGTTACAACATTCCCAAGGCTGAAAGAGTTAGCATGTTCGGTAAATGTTCGACTCGCAATTTGCGTGTCGCCAGTTCGAATCCCCCGCCACTAATCACCAAGCCATGCCATTACAGTAAATAAAGAAACTGAATTCACTTCCTAATTAAATATAACGTTTTTATTTTATCACTAACCGATGGTTTTAGTTAATTTAAGATATAATTGTTTATGTAAGACCGGAAACACGTCAGTGATTGGGAGATTGAAGTATATCCGTACCCCACCTGAATCTAGTAAACACCTTCCGCCACAAGAGCATCTTAAATCGAATAATGGGATTTACAACCACTCTTATAATGCACCAACAGTTGAAAGTGCTAATCATAATCACCAACATCATATCTTAAACCTTAGACCTTCCTCGCGACAGCCCGGTACGCTAACCACTAGGACAAACTTATCACATATTTTTAAACCTGATATAAGAAATTGCATATGGTTACACTCATATATATATATATATGTATATATATGCCCTAAATAAGTACCCAGTACCTTATGTAAATAGCATAGAAGTCGTGGTCAATATTAGGTTTAGAGGGTCATCAATTTCATTACTAGCATATCCGAGCTCAGGCTTAACATAACTGAAATCAGTGAAGCAGCAATAAACAATAGTGTTACCGTGTCTGAATGTTTTCACTTACAAAGAGTTCTGCACTTCTACCTAGTATCATTTCAGGGATAAATAACTTATTAGTTTATATTTTCATATAATTTTGTATGCATTCATTATTACACATTTAGATCAATATCAAGCGATATTGTCTGATAGATTATTTTTTAATAATGTCTTGAAAGAAAAAACGAATTCTTGTAATGATTATCTGGTGGATAAGATGAGTCACAGCTTTGTCATTATATATACATGTACAAGTGCTATATGTTAATTTTTACCTGTGCTATTATGTAGGGATGATGCAGATACCATCCCTACATTTACTTGCTTTATCGAAAAGTGTTTTCTTTAATTGTTAGCTATGTTCTTGTGCGCCATCATGATCTCAACCAACCTACCCATAAATCTAACTGTATGCCCAAAGTATCGCATTGTCTGTTTGAAACTATGCCACCTCAGTAAATTTGGTTGACACCACTGTTTTGGTTTTTGAGTTATAATGTAATAAAAAAGAAGCAGAAGAAAGAAGAACAAGGAATTCAAACTTTTTGTTATGATATTTACAAACATTCCCAGAACTTATGACTCAGTCATTATATAAAAATGAATAAAAACCCTATAACCCGAGCGCTTTCAAAAAGTAGACCTTTCTTCTTCAGGGGCATTACAAAGGTTAATACATAGATATTGTTATAAAAGGAAACACTGTATAGTATTGTAATGTTCTGATGACCTATTGAGGAAGTATTTAAAATACAATTTCAATGAACAATCCGAGCCATCCCTACATAGGCACTGCTAACGCCTGCCTGTTTGCACATATTGTTCATTCCTACTATAAGTACTACCGTACTTATGACATACATATATATATATGTATACACACACACACACAAGCATACTGATAAAGGTTAGTAAACCATGAAATTAAATGTTAGTTGAAAATATATAAACAGGTTTCTAAATGTATTTTAGTTTATCTTTGTAGATGACAGTAGAAAAACCAAGACTACCTATTTAATAATGAAACTTTAATATCCGATGTGACAACATAATTTTAATTCAGACATTTGTTAATATTCGATGTGACAACATAATTTTAATTCAGACATTTGTGATATATCACCTTATAAACTTATATTTAGGGATAAACATAAAGGATCTTTAGTGTTGATGTGAAATTTGTGTAGACTATACAAGGACTTTACGGTTCCCTATAATCACACATTGGTAGGATACCTATGTAATGAAAACTATCAAACATTAGAGCACACAAAGTCTAAAAATGCTAATTCCTCCATTGTTATAACCTGTCATGAAATTTTTCAGAAGGAGTATTAGACAATTTCAGTTTGTGAAAAGTGATTCAGTATATGGCATTGTTTTGTGTGTGTGTTTTTGCCAGGTTCCTTATTCCCTTTTTGCTCTTTTATCATTTATTCTCCTATAATCCGTTTCCCCTGTCTCTTTGTTGAGACTACCTCTCAATTATACTTGTGCTATTGTACTACTCTCTGCTTCGTGTTTTTTTTACCATTGGCTATCCCTTTACCTTGTGGCTGTTCTCCTCCACCATGCTTGCTTTCTTCAGTGTTCTAAAGACGGTTATTTGGAAGAAAGTTAGGCCAATTACTCTTTCTTTTGAAATATTCCGCAATCATATCGCTGATTTTGCATCAATAAGATATAATAATCCCCATTTAGAGCTTTATTTTTAGAGAAAGCTCGTTGTTATTTTATCCCCTCATTTATTTTAGCCTGTGAAGGTCATTCATGTAATATTCAGTGTTGGTTAGGGGGATGGACAATGGTATTGGCTAATAAAATAGTAACCCAGGCAACACAGTGGTCACTTGTACACTGCCTGAAAGCAAAAAAAGACATTCCATTGCGACAGTTACTGGGAACACGTGTTGGAAACATGGCTAAAACAACAGTTCGTACTTGGTACACGTGTTGGAAACATGGCTAAAACAGTTTGTACTGGGCCGACGTGTTGGAAGCATGGCTAAAACAACAGTTTGTACTGGACACACGTGTTGGAAACATGGCTAAAACAACAGTTTGTACTGGGCACACGTGTTGGAAACATGGCACGTGGTATTATAAAACAGTTCATTACGTAGTTATGAATATTCCTTCATTTTGAAATCGTAGTTGTAAATAAGTCATGGAATTGTCGTCATATTTTATACAATTATTTAATATTTGTCAAATTGTATTAGCCCACAAGAATTTCAGTTGATCTTTTTCATTTATCTATGATATCGCTGGTTTCCAGTGGTTCACCACTAATTAGACATTGTAGCTCAGGTTACTTGACCTGACGCTGTGAGGAATTGGACATCTACAATTAGAACACAGTCGTAACGGTGATAGCGTTCCCGTAGTATGTAAATTGAAACCGATATCAGTAACCGCGGTGATCTCACAATCCAGACAAAGTTGGCATTTTTACATAGCTATTAAATATATAATATAAAACAATTGGTTTTCTTTATGATAGATATACCTCACATGCCAATTCAATAGTATACTATAAAGCACAGCTAAAATTTATTGTTTAGGAACTGAATTCTTATTTCAATTTTTTAGCCGAGTACAGTAAAAATAAATGAAGTAAAAAATAAAAGCTCGACTAATTTTCTGATGTTTAGATCATCGAATAATCCAATATTTCGAGATGAACCTTCTAATATATGTTCAAAACGCTTCAAGTGAAGAAAGTTAGCGTAAAATCCGTTGCGCTTGATGGTATTGCTAGGTGAGCCGTTATAAACACAGTTTGTTGCGTTACCATAAAGAAAACAAAGCGTTCGTTCATAGTTCCTTCTTTGCAGTGTTCATGCGTGTCGCTCATAAAATTTAGAGTTTTCGTGCAATAACAATTCTGATATTTAAAAATGCATACAAGCCAATCATAGCGCCCACGGAAACATAAAACTAGTAACAGTAAAAACTGATTGCTGCTAATAAATACCACAGACAGATATATTGCTAATCGTCAAATTTATTAGTACTCTTCAAAGAATTGTTCAGTCAAATTTAGTATTGTTGCTTTCATAACAATATGATCTGTATTATCTGAAGTATAAATTATGAGAATTTATAGAATTATGAGTTGTTTAATAGATTTATCTTTGGTGTTAGTATTTTTCACCAAATGTTAAAAGAAATTCGTAACAACGTAGGACTTCTAATTGGCAGAATTAGTTACGTGAGTGTCACGTGAGAGCTTATCAATACGAAATGGATAATACTCTACATAAGCTCTGCCTTTACACTGGATCATCGACTAATGGCAGCATAACATGTTCTTGCCATTGTTGGTGTAAATTAGTAATAGTTAGCTCTTAAGGAAAACCTTAATTTGTGCTCATAAAGATGTTAATCTTTAGAATATTTTAAAGATATTCTATTCTGACTATACTTGTATTTACAGAAACATACTTATATAGTTTATGAGCAGCCTATTAGACTGGTCATGCGTTCGACTTTTTTTTTTCCACTCAATAATTTTTATGATATTATATTAACGTTAAAATTTTCGTGAATCAGGCTGGAAATATTTTCTTCAAAAACTAACTTAAGCAAACATTAGATTCTGTAATGAAATATGTTCCTGACATATGTACAGGAGAAACAGACAGTTGTACAGATTAACGAAAGATTTCTTTTAGGTAAAATTTACTGTTTGTTTCTTACTTTATTCTTATTGATTTGCTATTTTGAAACATTCAAACTAAGTTACAATTGTAACCAATTTTATTACTATATATTTATTTTAATATCAACGTTTGTTTAGATTAAGTTTATATTTAAAAACATGCATAGCTTATAGTGTT
>NW_013770948.1:0-776 GCF_000517525.1 Limulus polyphemus
CCATTATTGAGGATGATGTTCAATACCTAATTCTTCCATTAGTGCATCAGAAACACAAAGTATCTTGTATGCTGTAGTGAGAAGCAAGACTTTGATGACGACTTCAGAAAATTGAAACTCTTGTTCCTGGAGCTAAGAACTTCTCCATGCTGCTTTGATAGAGACATGTCACGAATCAGAAATCAGCTCTTTTTGTGTGATCAGATGAGGCAATTTAAGTTAAGGTGCCATAGGAATAGAATTACTAAATGAAGATGATTCATTGTCTTCTTCAAAAGATAACTCCTCTGTTTTTTCAGTTTCTTGGTTGATGTGGCACTGGAAAACCATACCCATGAGATACTGGTTTCATTGCAGATACAATATATAGATATTTAATGTATTCTTTAGTTTTGCCTGAATATCTGGAAGCATTAGTCATGCAAAAATAACAGTCAGTTAGATGATCTTTGAACTCATGCTATATCTTAGGAATTGCAAATGGCATACTTGCTCTCTTAGCAACTGTGTCAATCCAAATGTACAATCTGCACAACACACATGTGGAGCCCAATGTTTTTCTTGGTCCCCAATTTTACACCCAAAATAGTGGTAGTAAGCTACCTTTACCTTGTGTGTGATGTTTTTCTTTCATGACACTGTAATGTATTTTCCACAAATGTACCAAAAACTGTTTGGGTGATTTTTGCACTTTTGGACTTTACTTGAACTGTAGGCAGCATTTCAAATGATTTTCTAAAAATCATAAAATATTTATGTTTACAGAACTAGAGTTT
>NW_013770949.1:0-1339 GCF_000517525.1 Limulus polyphemus
ATCTTACACTAGATTTTATCGACTTTGATAACGATTTTTTTAATCCTTCTTACACTAGATTTTGTTGACTTTTATAACGGTTTTTTAGTCCTTCTTACACTACATTTTGTCGACTATGATAACGGTCTTTTTAGTCCTTTTCCGCTAGATTTTGTTGTCTTTGATAATGGTCTTTTATTCGTTTTTACAATAGATTTTGTCGACTTTGATAACGGTTTTTTAATCGTTCTTACAGTAGATTTTGTTCACTTTGATACCTGATTTTTATTCCTTCTTACCCTAGACTTATTCGACTTTGATAACGGTCTTTTTAGTCCTTCTTACAATAGATTTTATTGACTTGGATAATTATCTTTTTAATCCTTCTTACTCTACATTTTGTTGTTTTTAATATCGGTCTTTTTAGTCCTTCTAACACTAGATCTTGTCGACTTTCATAACGGTAATTTTTGTTATTCTTACACTAGATTTTGTCCACTTTGAAAATGGTATTTTTAATCGTTCATACACTAGATTTTGTCGAATTTGATAATAGTGTTTTTAGTCCTTCTTACATTAGATTTTTTCGACTTTGACATCGGTCTTTTTAGTTCCTTCTTACATTAGATTTTGATGGCTTGGATAATTGTCTTTTTAATCCCTCTTACAATAGATTTTGTTGACTTTGATACTGGTCTTTTTGATACTTCCTACACTAGATTTTGTCGACTTTGATAACCGTCTTTTTAATCCTTTTTACAATAGATTTTGTCCACTTGGATAATGATATTTTTAATCGTTCTTACACTAGATTTTGTCGAATTTGATAACGGTGTTTTTAGTCCTTCTTCCGCTAGATTTTGTTGACTTTTATAACGGCCTTTTTTGTCCTTCTAACACTAAATTTTTTGGACTTTGATAACGGTTTATTAGTCCTTCTTACACTAGATTTTGTCGACTATTATAACGGGTTTTAGTTCTTCTTACACAAGATTTTGGCGACTATGATAACGGTCTTTTTAGACCTTCTTCCGCTAGATTTGGTTGTCTTTGATAATGGTCTTTTAGTCGATTTTACAATAGATTTTATCGACTTTTATAACGTTCTTTTTGGTCCTTCCTACATAGATTTTTTTTACTTTTATAACGGTGTTTTTATTCCTTCTTACACTAGATATTGTCGACTATGATACCGGTCTTTTTAATCGTTTTTACACTAGATTTTTTCGACTTTGATAATGATCGTTTTAGTCTTTCTTCCGCCAGATTTGTTTGACTTTTATAACGGTATTTTTAGTCCTTCTTACACTAGATTTTGTCGATTATGATAACGGGCTTTTTAATCCTTTTTACACTAGAT
>NW_013770950.1:0-776 GCF_000517525.1 Limulus polyphemus
TTATCCCTAGACGCT
Source organism: Limulus polyphemus (assembly GCF_000517525.1). Lineage (NCBI taxonomy): Eukaryota > Metazoa > Arthropoda > Merostomata > Xiphosura > Limulidae > Limulus > Limulus polyphemus. Next base: position 16 of record NW_013770950.1, read on the forward strand.
CCACGTCTAACGTCTTGGATAAATCCACATTCAGAAGTTTCTAGTTTCGTCTTGAGAGTTCTTGGCTACACCCATCTTAAGAATCTGGGCTGTATCTGACTCAAGAAGGCCTTTAGTTACACTTCTGTGTGGGAGTTTGTGTCTACAGCCAGCTGAAGAAGGCCTTTAGTTACAATTTGGTTTGGAAACTCCTGGCTACATCTGGCTCAGTCAATGTCAGGATAGATCTATCATTATCGTGTTGGTCCAACAGTCAACATCAGGATAGATGTATCAATTAAGATGTTTGTAACACCTTTTCTATCAGAATTAATGCGTTTCTTGAGGTGTTTGTAACACCTTTTCTATCAGAGTTAATGTGTTTCATAAAGTGTTTGTAACACCTTTTCTATCAGAGTTAATGCGTTTCTTGAGGTGTTTGTAACATCTTTTCTATCAGAGTTAATGTGTTTCATAAGGTGTTTGTAACATCTTTTCTATCAGAGTTAATGCGTTTCTTGAGGTGTTTGTGACATCTTTTCTATCAGAGTTAATGTGTTTCATAAAGTGTTTGTAACACCTTTTCTATCAGAGTTAATGCGTTTCTTGAGGTGTTTGTAACATCTTTTCTATCAGAGTTAATGTGTTTCATAAGGTGTTTGTAACACCTTTTCTATCAGAGTTAATGCGTTTCTTGAGGTGTTTGTAACATCTTTTCTATCAGAGTTAATGTGTTTCATAAGGTGTTTGTAACATCTTTTCTATCAGAGTTAATGCGTTTC
>NW_013770951.1:0-778 GCF_000517525.1 Limulus polyphemus
CATTACTCCCAACCCAGTTAACATGCTGAAAAATACACACATTACTCCCAACCCAGTTAACATGCTGAAAAATACACACATTACTCCCAACCCAGTTAACATGCTGAAAAATATACACAGTACTTCCAACCCAGTTAACATGCTGAAAAATATACACACAGTACTCCCAACCCAGTTAACATGCTGAAAAATACACACATTACTCCCAACCCAGTTAACATGCTGAAAAATACACACATTACTCCCAACCCAGTTAACATGCTGAAAAATACACACATTACTCCCAACCCAGTTAACATGCTGAAAAATATACACAGTACTTCCAACCCAGTTAACATGCTGAAAAATATACACACAGTACTTCCAACCCAGTTAACATGCTGAAAAATACACACATTACTCCCAACCCAATTAACATGCTGAAAAATATACACATTACTCCCAACCCAATTATGTTTACTTTCACCCACCTCTCCAAGACATCTGACCGTCCAGGAGTAAGTGAAAAATGTTTAACGTTTAGATTGTATACGCTATTGAAGAATACAAAAGGCGACATGTTAGTAACCAAGACTGAATCTAATATTAACAATAAGTGTGTTGCAACCTACAATACAAGAACAATAAGTGTGTTGCAACCTACAATACAAGAATAATAAGTGTGTTGCAACCTACAATACAAGAACAATAAGTGTGTTGCAACCTACAATACAAGAACAATAAGTGTGTTGCAACCTACAATACAAGAACAATAAGTGTGTTGCAACCTACAATACAA
>NW_013770952.1:0-1084 GCF_000517525.1 Limulus polyphemus
CAGAAGGCCATTTGTCAACGTACGATTCGAGAACTCCAACAACGATTCAGCAGTTCCGACAATTATTCACCCGAATTTTTAACTCGTAGAAAAAAAAAATTATTTGGACATGACCACTATGCCACCTTTACAAAGAAGCCAAATAATAGTAATGGGTTGAATGCTCAATTCACGATAGGTGAAATTAACTGAGCAATAAAGACATCTAAAAACTCGGCCCCTGGTGACGATCGCATTCCTTATAAAATCTATAAAAATATTTCCCCCATTTTTTTGGTAAAGCTGCTGGAATTTTTCAATAAGGTATGGAATGAAAGTACCCTCCCTTCAGCCTGGAAACACTCCATAGTTTGTCCAGTCTCTAGGCCAGACAAAGATCCAAGATCTGTTACATCATATCGACCAATCGCTCTTACTTCTACTATGTGTAAAAATATGGAACGAATGATTGCTTATCGTTTGAATTGGTATTGTGAAAAATATAAACTTTTCAATCTGGTTTCCGTTGGAATAAGTCTCCGCTTGATCATCTGTTATGGCTACATGAAGATATCAACGAATCATTATGTAGCAGAGGTAAGGCAGTGTCTGTGTTCTTGGATATTGAACGAGCATACGATATGGTCTGGAAAGAAGGTTTGTTATATAAACTCAATAGTTATGGTTTTGATGGCCAACTTTTTAACTGGATTAAAGACTTTCTTTCAAACAGATCCTTTAAGGTCACAGTCAATGGAGTTGTCTCTGGGGAAAGAGTCTCGGAAAATGGCACTCCCCAGGGTAATGTTATTAGCCCTATTTTGTTCCTTCTAATGGTTAATGACCTTAGTTCTTCCTTCATTAATAATGGTACGAATTATAGTATTTTTTGTTGATGATCTAGCCCTCTGGAAAACTGGTCGTAATATTAATCGCATTCAAACCTGTCCTCAAACAAATCTGGATAATTTAGCCGATTGGTTTTTTAAATGGGGCTTTACGGTTTCAGCCCTAAAGTCTGCAGTTCCACCTTTTTCTCGTACTTCAAGCACAGTGAAATTAAATTTTAATAACCATCAACTACTCTCCGTCACTCACCACAAAT
>NW_013770953.1:0-1278 GCF_000517525.1 Limulus polyphemus
GTTATCATTTGTTGAACACGACCACTTGAGCTGTCTTTGAGTCAATACATGGAGTCTATTTGTTCCATCAAATGAACCTGAAAGCAAATAGCCGTGATAGTAGCGGGTTTGCATCACGTGAAACGACAAATCACAGACTGGTTCTAACTGAAGATATCTTAGTGTGTCGTCGTCTTTTCATCCTTACTACACAGTAGAGAACAATGGATAATCTTAGCCATGGAAACACTCCAAATGGTTCATGTTTAAGAAACTCCGGTATCTGATGCTCCGTCACGAGATCCGAAATGCAAGAGATTTATGATTCAACCTAATCTCGTAAGTAAACACTTCGGTAAAAACGGTCCTCCTCCTTTACAGTTCATGGCATTACACTTCTGCTCGGCACGTTGTCATAGCGAACAGCAGGGGCAGTCTAGTACCAATGTTGCAAACATAAATTCAATATTCAAACGTCTTCGGGTACCTCGACCACTCCTATACAATAGCTACTTTCACGGTCTCTTTGGCGTCTGGAGTCACATGAAGGGATGGGACACGACTCTGGAGAGCATATGATGGGACTGGAATCCGGAAATGTGCAGCTGGGACCCGACTCTGGAGAGCATATGATGGGACTGAAGTTCGGGAATGTGCAGCTGGGACCCGACTCTGGAGAGCATATGATGGGACTGAAGTTCGGGAACGTGCAGCTGGGACACTACTCTGGAGTTACATGAAGGGATGGGACACGACTCTGGAGAACATATGATGGGACTAAAGTCCAGGAATGTGCAGCTGGGACACGACTTTGGAGAGCATATGATGGAACTGAAGTTCGGGAATGTGCAGCCAATTCCTTCTTCGAGAAACGTGTCGACCAGTGTTGTATACGGTGGCGGCGGGTGCTACCATCAATCAGACTGAAGATAAGACCCACTGTTGAACGCTATTGGTACTGTTCCGCAGATTTAAAAAAGGAGCAACACTCACCAATCCTTATTCCTGTCTACACCATACCTCCTCGACTGACATGCGCACTACATTCCTGTATGAAAACAGGGGTATTGGACTCAAGTTTCCTCCCAGTTAGCGTGCATCCATTACTTTGCTGGAGGGTAATGGAGGGGGGGCAGGGTATTGGACTCAAGTTTCCTCCCAGTTAGCGTGCATCCATTACTTTGCTGGAGGGTAATGAGGGGGGGGCAGGGTATTGGACTCAAGTTTCGAGTTTCCTCCCAATTAGCGTGCATCCATTACTTTGCTGGAGGGTAATGAGGGGGGGCAGGGTATTGGACT
>NW_013770954.1:0-779 GCF_000517525.1 Limulus polyphemus
GTTTCCAATCGTCATTTTATCGAAGTCAACCACACACTTCCTCGGTAATAGATAGTCCAATCCTAATATGCATTGGTCTTCAATGTCAGCCAAGTATTCTTTCTGTCTGTTCTTCATGCCCATGAGCTCAATAGTTACCCCCACAACCTTGCAGAATGTCCTGTCACACCACAGAGCTTCTGTACAGCTTCTGGTACTCCTTTGTTATCCAGCATTTTGATGTTCACAAGGGTTTGCTGAGACGCAGAATCTATGACAAAGTTGCACCTTTGGCCATCCAGCTTCCCTGTCATGTAGAAACTATGTGTGCTTGCCATTTTACACTTAGCTGTTGGGACTTTCACGATGGAAGTTGGTGGGCGTCCCTTAGCACCAACCACTACTGGTTTCCCAAAGCTGACTTATTGGTGTTATTTTTCTTACACTGGCTCCTCATATGTCCTTGCTCCCCACAGTTCCAACAGCCTTTCTGGGTAGCAGCCTTTCCTGCTGTATCATCTCCCCTGTGCTGAAGTTTCCAGCATTGAGCTCTCTTGTGCCCAGGTTTGTTACAGTGCCAGCAAAGTCCCTCGAACTTCTCTGAAAGCTGACCTTTTCTGGCCTTGAATCCAGATGAGTGCACCAACCTTGGTACCTCTGTGCTGGACTTATTGTAGGATTCAAATTCGAGAGCTCTTGCCATTGCATCCTGCATAGTAGAGGGGTGTGCTTGCTTCACTTGTATCTGTCCGAGGCATCTACGAACTGATCCCTCAGCAACAACTTGAGGAGATTGGGTG
>NW_013770955.1:0-778 GCF_000517525.1 Limulus polyphemus
GGGTTCATCTGCTTCATCAGGAAATGTCCTATCATTGGTAACAGTCACATCAGTGGTAGTAACTTCATCAAGGGCTTCACTGTTTCCCTACTTTGACAGTGGCTTCTTCAGGTGGCACGTCTTCAGCAGCGTCATTTGTTCTGTTGTTCACTTCGTTCCAACTGAAATGTCCTGGACTGTGATAACACCAAAGCCTGTTGGCATGCACCACTTTTGGCTTACCTCGCCGAACAAATTTTATCCGGAAAGTCACGTCTAAGAGACGAGCCACTATGTCATATGGGCCTTCCCATGGAGAAGACAACTTAGGAGACTTCCCTTTGGTCTACCTGGAATTATACAACCACACCATGTCTCCTGGTACAAAGCTGACTTCAGTAGATCTCTTATCATAAGTTAACTTCATCGAATCAGCAGACGTTTTCAAGTTTGAACGCACTTGATGGTGAATATCATCCATCCTTTCCGATAACACTTTCACAAACTCTGACACATTTTCAGGCAACTCTTCGTAAGGTGGGCGTCCTGTTAAAAGATCCACTGGCAACCGAAGTTCCCTGCCAAACATCAACTTTACTGGAGTGTATTCAGTGGCTTCATGCTCTGCTGTCCTATAGGCCATCAACAGTGGAGGGAGTAAGACATCCCAGTCATCTTGGTGGCTATTACAAAACTTTGCCAATTCTTGTCCCAGTGTCCAGTTGTACTTTTCTACCATCCCATCAGACTGCGGGTGAAGTGGCATTGTCCTGGTCTTTCGGATGCCAAGCAACTTGCA
>NW_013770956.1:0-778 GCF_000517525.1 Limulus polyphemus
AAGTAAATGATTTTCACTCTCTACATCAAGAAACAAGTAAATGATTTTCACTCCCTACAACAAGAAACAAGTAAATGATTTTCACTTCCTACAATAAGAAACAATAAATGATTTTCACTCTCTACATCAAGAAACAATAAATGATTTTCACTCCCGACACTAAGAAACAAGTAAATGATTTTTATTTCCTACATTAAGAAACAAGTAAATGATTTTCACTCTCTACATCAAGAAACAAGTAAATGATTTTCACTCTCAACATCAAGAAACAAGTAAATGTTTTTCACTCCCTACAACAAGAAACAAGTAATTGATTACCATTCTTAACATCAAGAAACAAGTAAATGATTTTCACTCCCTACAACAAGAAACATGTAAATGATTTTCACTTCGTACATTAAGAAACAAGTAAATGATTTTCACTCTCAACATCAAGAAACAAGTAAATGTTTTTCACTCCCTTCAACAAGAAACAAGTAATTGATTACCATTCTTAACATCAAGAAAAGAGTAAATGATTTTCACTCCCTGCATCAAGAAATAAGTAAATGATTTTTACTCTCTACATCAAGAAACAAGTAAATGATTTTCACTCCCTACAATAAGAAACAATAAATGATTTTCACTCTCTACATCAAGAAACAATAAATGATTTTCACTCCCGACACTAAGAAACAAGTAAATGATTTTTATTTCCTACATTAAGAAACAAGTAAATGATATTCACTCTCTACATCAAGAAACAATTAAATGATTCTCACTTCCTACATTAAGAAAC
>NW_013770957.1:0-1890 GCF_000517525.1 Limulus polyphemus
ACATTTGCACTTCTCAGGGGGTACATAGGGGTCTGAGAGTATAACCATGGTTTGCACTTTATATGTTTTAATCTACAGTCAGACAAAGAGAGTAAAGTAGCTCAAATAAATAAACGCTCTTTAGACAAAAAGTTGTTATTGCTGTGCTACATTATAACTCATGTTTTCAATAAGTAATGTAGAACATAAGCAATATAGAACACCCTTGTTACAAATCAGCTGATAAACTAGGGATCAGCCAACTGGGCAGGCTCTCCTCCCACCATTAGTGCTTTGGGAGAGAATGCCCAAGGGGTAAAGAGGAACAAAAAAGGTTGGATCGATAGTTCTCCAAATAATTCAAACACTCCTGAACACTCTTCTCACTTAAAATCTAACACGAAATATAACAATATCCAGGGTTATTATACTGAATAACATATCACAACCAAGTGAAGCGAAACTATAATGAAGCACTAAATGCTACTGTATAACATTCATGGACCCGACCCTGGTTTCTTTGTTTTGAATTTCGCGCAAAGCAAACACGAGGGCTATTTGCGCTAGCCGTCCCTAATTTATCAGTCTAAGACTAGAGAGAAAACGGCTAGTCATCACCACCCACCGCCAACTCTTGGGCCACTCTTTTACCAACGATTAATGGGATTGACCGTCACATAATAACGCTCCCACGGCTGAAAGGGCGAGCATGTTTGGTGGGACGGGGATTCGAACCCGATACGATTTTGGAGAGGGAAGAATAAACTGTTTTATTATCGTGTTCTAGCCCTGTTTTCGTAGATATCTCCTCAAACAGAAGATGAGTACAGAATTTTACTGCAACCGTATTTGAACTTCTCTTGTGTTCATTAACATGCTTATTCTTTTAAGCAACATTAAAACGTTCCGAGTTTATAAATATATATATTGTTCGAAGCGAAAAATGAACAATTAATTCTAACAATTTACGACCAGAAAACAATGTTCATTCTTTCATCCGTATAGGCTCGTCCTCCTACTTTCTCTACGTGACGGGTCACTCTTTTCATCACACACACGCATTAGAATTCCATGCGGAAGATGGGATGATAAATGTTATAATCTTCGTATTTATACTTTAAATATAATAAAATAAGGAGAACAGTAAGAGTTAAAGGCCATTACTTTTGTATCTATAATTTAAATATTAGATTCAAAGTATGAGTGTGATCGTTTCAAACCACAAGTCTACGGGTTAAAAACTTTGTTACCACTGTTTTATTTTAACAAATGCACAATGTCGGTGGCGGACTGACCCACTGGCAGGCTTGGTAGGACTGAAATATGTCTCTATTTAGTGTCGTGTATCTGAATCGGTATTTGGTCGCAACCTGGAAGAGTCTGGTGAAACTTTGGCCTCTTCCTTCCTCCGTTACTGTTGCTATTTTAAAAGTGATAAATGCTACCTAAAGTTACAAAAATAGGAATAACATGTGGGCATTTGTCGCTCTAATTATCGATAAAACTTAGTCATTATCAACATGAAGACCAGGACATTCACAAATGTTATTTATCTTTCAGCAAGGAGATATCTTAATCACTTACAGTACTGACATAGGATGGAGCCCATACTTCCCTCTTATAGCAGGTGTGGTCACGGAGCTAGGTGGTCTCATATCTCACGGTAATTCAGCTTTGTCAACCATTGTTCCAGGTTTTAGTGGCTGTTATCTCTTTATGTGATGTCACTGCTGTATTTATGTGTTTTGGAAAAACGCATTTTTCTATTTGTAAGATGACACCTTGCTCTCTTGCATTTGTGTGCTGAAAATAACGGCTTGTTGTATCATAACGTTCTGCTATGTTTGTGTCTACTCTAATAATACCTTGTTGTATTTATGTTGTATCATAACGTTCTGCTATGTTTGTGTG
>NW_013770958.1:0-1005 GCF_000517525.1 Limulus polyphemus
CGTTAAATGTTATAACTTGTTATGATAGTACACAGTATCGTTAAGTCTTGTGTCTTCTTATTGACAGTACACAGTATTGATAAATCCTTTTTCTTCTTATTGACAGGACACAGTATTGTTAATTTATGTTTCTTCTTACTGACAGTACACAGTATTGACAAAACCTTTATCTTCTTATTGACAGTACACAGTATTGATAAATCCTGTATCTTCTTATTGACAGGACACAGTATTGTTAAATCTCGTGTCTTCTTATTGACAGTACACAGTATCGTTAAATCTAGTGTCTTCTTATTGACAGTACACAGTATTGATAAATCTTGAGTCTTTTTACTGACAGTTCACAGTATCGTTAAATCTACTGGCTTGTTATTGATAGTACACAGTATCATTAAGTGTTATGACTTGTTATGATAGTACACAGTATTGTTAAATTATGTTTCCTCTTATTGACAGTACACAGTATTGATAAATCCTGTATCTTCTTACTGACAGGACACATTATTGATAAATCCTGTATCTTCTTATTGACAGGACACAGTATTGTTAAATCTTGTGTCTTCTTAATGACAGTACACATTATTGATAAATCCTGTACCTTCTTATTGACAGAACACAGTATTGTTAAATCTTGTGTCTTCTTATTGACAGTACACAGTATTGATAAATCCTGTATATTCTTATTGACAGGATACAATTTTGTTAAATTTTTTGTCTTCTTATTGACAGTACACAGTATTGATATATCCTGTATCTTCTTGTTGACAGGACACAGTATTGATAAATCCTGTATCTTCTTATTGACAGGACACAGTATTGTTAAATCTTATGTCTTTTTATTGACAGTACATAATTCGTTAAATCTTGTCTTCTTTTTGATAGTACATAGTATTGTTAAATCTTGGGTCTTCTTATTGAGAGTAAACGGTATTGATAAATCCTGTATCTTCTTATTGACAGGACACAGTATTGTTAAATCTTATGTCTTTTTATTGACAGTACACA
>NW_013770959.1:0-1423 GCF_000517525.1 Limulus polyphemus
GCAGTATATCTGGCAACTAGCTTGAAAGGTACAACCACTGGAAATACTTGGACAGTTGTCAGCAGACGACAGACACAACTATAGAGCACTGGTAGCGGCTCTAGAATTCAGGTATGGAACCCAAAATCAGGCAGAAGTCTACAGGGCTTGGATTAGGACGAGAGTCCGTGCTAAAGGGGAGAGCCTGCAAGAGCTTGCATTGGACTTGGAAAGCATGGCACACAAGGCCTACCCAACTGCACCACCCGATCTCCTCAAGTTGTTGCTGAGGGATCAGTTCGTAGATGCCTTGGACAGTCCACAACTTAAGATACAAGTGAAGCAAGCACACCCCTCTACCATCAGGATGCAATGGCCAGAGCTCTCGAGTTTGAATCCTACGTTAAGTCCAGCACAGAGGTACCGAGGTTGGTAGTCATCTGGATTCAAGGCCAGAAAAGGTCAGCTTTCAGAGAAGTTTGAGAGACTTTGCTGGCACTGTGACAAACCTGGGCACAAGAGAGCTCAATGTTGGAAACTTTCCTGCTGTGGCATCTCCCCTGTGTTGAACTCCTTGAAGGCCGACTTGTTGGTAATATTCTTCCTACACTGGCTCCTCAAATGTCCGTGCTTTCCACAGTTCCAACAACCTTTCTGGATACCAGCCACCAGTAGTGGTTGGTGTTGAGCGACGCTCACCAACCCCCATCATGAAAGTCCCAACAGCTAGGTGTAAAATGCCAAGCACACACAGTGTCTATGTGACAGGAAAGCTGGATGACCAAAGGTGCAACTTTGTCATAGACTCTGTGTCTCAGCAAACACTTGTGAGCATCAGGGTGTTCAATCACGAAGGAGTACCAGAAGCCATACAGAAGCTTTATGGTGTGACAGGAAATTCTACAAGATTGTGGGGACCAGTGTGGGTAACTATTGAGCTCATGGGCATAAAGGACAGAGAGAATGTATACTTGGCTGACATTGAAGACGAATGCATATTAGGATTGGACTATCTATTAACAAGGAAGTTTGTAATTGATTTTGATAAAATGACGTTTGGGAATAACAAAGGCCAAGTTCCAGTAACTGTTAAAAGAGAGGTTGAACTAATTAGGTGTCATCAAGCTGAAGTCAAAGTGACTGAAAAAGTTGATGATGATGAAATGAAACCAAATATGGATATCAAAGCAGAACAGGAGAAAGACCAAGATTTGAAGCCAATGATTGATTTTCTAAAAGCAAGTGTTGTGCACCCTTCTTGGGAGAAGGTGTCTAGTCTAAGCGCTGTGACAAAGCACTATTGGGTGCAATGGGACCAGTTAAAGCTTGCAGATGGTATTCTTGTACGGAGATGGGAAACTACCGATGGGAAAGTGACGACTTGGCAAACAGTTATACTGAGGAAGTTATGGGAAGTTGTGCTGCGTCAATCCCATGATAATTT
>NW_013770960.1:0-779 GCF_000517525.1 Limulus polyphemus
AGTACGAGTAAGGGGGGGGGTTCTAATTTGTGAGATCAAAAGCCAACACATATTTTGAGAAGCACAATCAGCATGCAAAGCACACTAATGCTACGGGGTCTGGAGTCATCCCCCCCCCCAGAAATTTAAAAAAAAGTAGGTGCTATTAGATTAAATCTGGAAGTAATTTTGCATGAAATATAGCTTAAACAACTGCATGGCTGTTCACATAAAATCCACAAATATCCAATGAAAAGTCAACAAATCATCATTCTGCTGTAACATTGCACGAGGAGCTAGACTTAAATTAAAATAAACATGTGTGCTTTATTATAGTGTTACGTCTCTGTTCGTTAGTTAATTTCCCGTATAATTCTTTCCGATGAAACTTTAGCGACACAAGTCCTTTCTTAAATAAAACTGGTTTATTCTTTCTGAATACAACTTTGCAATACACTTAATTTCCACAGTCACGCTATAACAAACGCTATAATTCACAACAAACGACTCACGTGCTCGACTCAACAAAACGTCACTCTCTGTCCGCAGTTCAATTACATTGTTGCCGTCACTTCTTACCGGTCTTATATATACAAAAACACCGAAATCTAGTAAACACTCGAGCATTCACGAACCTTCGAGAATATGACGTGTTACTAGCGTCACGTGACCCCCGCTGTCGTAACACTGCCCCTTCCTTAGTATTGTTCGTCCCGAACAATAGCCACTTACATTAAACCAATAAACAATAACTTAATTAAATGTACAAAATTTACAAACACAAAATTAAAATTCAACAA
>NW_013770961.1:0-2418 GCF_000517525.1 Limulus polyphemus
CTACCTCTGTTTTAAAATAAAAGGTTAAATTCTGAGGAAGGTTTGTTTTGAATTTCGCGCAAAGCTACACGAGGGCTATCTGCGCTAGCGTCCCTAATTTAGCAGTGTAAGACTAGAGGGAAGGCAGCTAGTCATCACCACCCACCGCCAACTCTTGGGCTACTCTTTTACCAACGAATAGTGGGATTGACCGTCACATTATAACGCCCCCACGGCTGAAAGGGCGAGCATGTTTGATGTGACGGGGATTCGAACCCGCGACCCTCAGATTGCGAGTCGAGCGCCTTATCCACCTGGCCATGCCGGGCCCATTGATGTGTAATAAGCATTTCTAATCAATTTTTATAGTCGATCGTCTTAACTGAAGTATATGTTATTTTAGCACTGATTTGTGCATCTAGCCTATTTTTGAACTTGAGTTATTAAAATCTGTTACTGTACAGTTTATTTTGATATGTTTGAGTTTGTTTATAAATAAATGTATCTTAACATTGATTTAGTTTGACTTATAACAACTGGTGTATTATTCGAAACGTTTTAGTTCAAAGTTGTTTTCAGTGTGAGCAAATTATTTATCGTTTTACACCTTACAATCTCGGAAAAATCATGCCTCATCACGTGCCAGAAGTTATAGGGCATCAAGTTGCTCGATCATGCCTCATCACGTGCCAGAAGTTATACGGCATCAAGTTGCTCGATCATGTCTCATCACGTGCCAGAAGTTATACGGCATCAAGTTGCTCGATCATGCCTCATCACGTGCCAGAAGTTATACGTCATCAAGTTGCTCGATCATGTCTCATCACGTGCCAGAAGTTATACGGCATCAAATTGCTCGACTGTCCTGAAATTGTGTGAAGCAAACGGACATTGTCAGAACAGTAGGTTACCCCCAGTGTACTGTATCCAGAATTCTGAAACGTCATCGTACTACAGGAAATGTTGTTCTAGGAAAGTCTACTGGTAGATGCCGAAAAACTACTGCCCGAAATGACCGTCTTTTAACCAGGTTAACACGTCAAGGTCGAAAGAAGTCTTGCAATACCTTACGAAGGGAATAGATTGAATACGTTCATTCCAGGGTATCCAGCAGAACAGTTAATAGGAGACTGACCAAACAAGGTTATTTTGCTAGAAGGGGTATCAGCAAACCGATATTAACCAGAATTCACCGCCGTCACCGTGTTACTTGGGCAAGACAGCATACCAACTTATAGTTACGACATTGTCGACATGTTATATTTTCAGATGAGTCCTGTTTCCGGCCTGTTAAAGCTGGTGGTAGGATTCGTGTTCGTCGTTTACATGAAGAACAGGCAAAAGAAGACTGTCTTTCCCACAAGCGACACACAGGAGATGGGGCTGTACATGTTTGGACAGTTATTCATCATGGTGGAAGAACTGCTTTTCATATCCTCCAGGAAAAGGTCAATGGCACCTTCTACAGGCATCACATGGAGACGATATTTCTGCCATACGCTAGGGCAAGGTTTGGCAGTAGCTTGTTGTTTCCAGGATATCAATTCCACTGCCCATAGAGCACGTATTGTGCAGGATTATCTTCACCAGGAAGAATTACAAAATTGCCATGGCCAGCAAAGTCTCCAGATTGTTGGGCAGAATGAAGCCGGAAATTTGCTAACCACGACCCTAAAACAGCTACTATAGGTGAGCTGCACGCCTTCTAGTGACAAGGTTGGATAAAATTACGGTGGATTACATCAATAATCTTATCGACAGCATGTCACGTCGCCTTGCGGAGGTAATTAGAGTATGTGGAGGACCAACCAAGTACTTAATGCTTAATATGTACTGATATAAGGTTACAGACACTATTTAAAATAATTTGATGTTATATTTTCTCATTATTTATGTTTGGGTAAGGTTTTATAGTGATAGATGAAATGCTGAATTGCACATCTTTCTACAGGTGTCCGATAAAATAATTTGCTGTTCTAATAGATTGTTCATGACGTCCATGGAACCTGTCTCATTATACATATTTCAGGTATAACATACATTTCTCAGTACGATAGCACCAAATGTATTTGTATTCCATCTTAATAATAATGATCTTATTTGTAACAAAATATGCATAGATGTTAACCAAGATTGTATTTTAAAATCATTGCTAATAGACCCACAATAATAATAAGTTTCCAAACAACGATTTATTAGCATAATAAGGTGTTTTGTATATATTCGATGAAATGTCATAACATTATTCACACGCCTAAATTAATTTAGGATGCTAATTTATGGTGAAATAAAACGGACTCAAAACCCCATACATAATAAAGAGTTTCATTTTTGAGGGAATATACTACATGTTTTGATAGATCATTGGCCTGAAGATGACAGACCAAGTTTATGTCGAAACATTCAGTATGTCCCCAAAGAAATAAATCACTTTATTAT
>NW_013770962.1:0-919 GCF_000517525.1 Limulus polyphemus
ACCGAATTTATAACCAGGTTATAAATTCGGAAACTAGAGTTACACCTAGGTGTTCATGGAGTAGTTGTACCAAGTAAGGCTAAAGATGAGAATATGAGTATGGTGGTTATAAATTCGGTAACTAGAGTTACACCTAAGTGTTCATAAAGTAGTTGTACCAAGTAAGGCTAAGGATGAGTATGGTGGTTATAAATTCTGTAACTAGAGTTACACCTAGGTGTTCATGTAGTAGTTGTACCAAGTAAGAATAAAGATGAGTATGGTGGTTATAAATTCTGTAACTAGAGTTACACCTACCTGTTCGTGGAGTTGTTGTACCAAATAACGCTAAAGATGAGAATGGGGTTACACATTCGGTAACTAGTGTTACACCTAGGTGTTCATGGAGTAGTTGTACCAAGTAAGACTAAAGATGAGTATGGAGGTTATAAATTTGGAAACTAGAGTTCCAACTAGGTTTCATGGAGTACTTGTAACAAGTAAGGCTAAATATGAGTATGGTGGTTATAAATTCGGTAACTAGAGTTAAACCTACGTGTTGGTGGAGTTGTTGTACCAAATAACGCTAAAGATGAGTATGGGGTTACACATTCGGTAACTAGAGTTACATCTAGGTGTTCATGGAATAGATGTACCAAGTAAGGCTAAAATGAGTATGGTGGTTATAAATTCTGTAACTAGAGTTACACCTAGGTGTTCATGGAGTAGTTGTACCAAGTAAGAATAAAGATGAGTATGGTGGTTATAAATTCGGCAACTAGAGTTACACCTAGTTATTGATGGTGTCGTTTTAACAAGTAAGGCTAAAGATGAGTTTGGTGGTTATAAATTCAGTAACTAGAGTTACACCTAAGTGTTCATGGAGTAGTCCTTTAGCCTTACTTGTTACAACGACACTATCAACAACTAGGTGTAACTT
>NW_013770963.1:0-778 GCF_000517525.1 Limulus polyphemus
TGGACTAATATCTACTGTTAAACAGACTGGGCTAATATCTACTGTTAAACATACTGGACTAATATCTACTGTTAAACAGACTGAACTAATATCTACTGTTAAACATACTGGACTAATATCTACTGTTAAACAGACTGAACTAATATCTACTGTTAAACATACTGGACTAATATCTACTGTTAAACATACTGGACTAATATCTACTGTTAAACATACTGGACTAATATCTACTGTTAAATAGACTGGACTAATATATACTGTTGAACATACTGGACTAATATCTACTGTTAAACATACTGGACTAATATCTACTGTTAAACATACTGGACTAATATCTACTGTTAAACATAATGGACTAATATCTACTGTTAAATAGACTGGACTAATATATACTGTTGAACATACTGGACTAATATCTACTGTTAATAGACTGGGCTAATATCTACTGATAAACATACTGGACTAATATCTAATGTTAAACATACTGGACTAATATCTACTTTTAATAGACTGGGCTAATATCTACTGTTAAACATACTGGACTAATATCTACTGTTAAACATACTGGACTAATATCTACTGTTAAACAGACTGGACTAATATCTATTGTTAAACATACTGGACTAATAAATACTGGTTAACATACTGGACTAATATCTACTGTTAAACATACTGGACTAATATATACTGTTTAACATATTGGACTAATATATACTGTTAAACATACTGGACTAATATCTACTGTTAAACATACTGGACTAATATCTACTGTTAAACA
>NW_013770964.1:0-1759 GCF_000517525.1 Limulus polyphemus
TCTTGTAGTTTCCTTGTTGACAGTACACAGTATTGTTAAATCTTGTGTCTTTTTATTGATAGTACATAGTATCGTTAAATCTCTTTGGCTTGTTATTAATAGCACACATTATCGTTAAATCTTGTGTCTTCTTATTGACAGTACACAATATTGTTAAATTTTGTGTCTTCTTATTGACAGTACACAGTATCGTTAAATCTTGTGTCTCTTATTGGCAATTCACAGTAATGTTAAATCTTGTGTCTTCTTAATTGACAGTACAAAGTAATGTTAAATCTTGCGTCTTCTTATTGACAGTACATAGTATTGTTAAATCTTGTGTCTTCTTATTGACAGTACACAGTATTGTTAAATCTGTTGTCTTCTTATTGACAGTACAAAGTAATGTTAAATCTTGCGTCTTCTTATTGACAGTACATAGTATTGTTAAATCTTGTGTCTTCTTATTGACAGTACACAGTATTGTTAAATCTGTTGTATTCTTATTGACAGTACACAGTATAGTTAAATCTTGTGTCTTCTTATTGATAGTACACAGTATCGTTAAATCTCGTGTCTTCTCAATGATAAAACACAGTATCGTTAAATCTCGTTAATTTTATTGATAGTACACAGTAATGTTACATTTTGTGTCTTCTTATTGACAGTACACAGTATTGTTAAATTTTTATGTCTTCTTATTAACAGTACACAGTATCTTTAAGTCTTGTGTTTTCTTGTTGACAGTACACAGTATTGTTAAATCTTGTGTCTTCTTATTGATAGTACATAGTATCGTTAAATCTCTTTGGCTTGTTATTGATGGCACACAGTATCGTTAAATCTTGTGACTTCTTATTGACAGTAACAATACACAGTATCGTTAAATATTTGTCTTCTTATTGATAGTACAAAGTATTATTATATCTTGTATCTTCTTATTGACAGTACACAGTATCGTTAAATATTTGTCTTCTTATTGATAGTACAAAGTATTGTTATATCTTGTATCTTCTTATTGACAGTACACAGTATTGTTAAATTTTGTGTTTTCTTATTGATAGTACACAGTATCGTCAAATCTCGTGTCTTCTTTTTGTTAGTACACAGTATTGTTAAATCTTGTGTCTTCTTATTGATAGTACACAGTATTGTTAAATATTTGTCTTCTTATTGATAGTACAAAGTATTGTTATATCTTGTATCTTCTTATTGACAGTACACAGTATTGTTAAATTTTGTGTTTTCTGATTGATAGTACACAGTATCGTCAAATCTCGTGTCTTCTTTTTATTAGTACACAGTATTGTTAAATCTTGTGTCTTCTTATTGATAGTACACAGTATTGTTAAATCTTGTGTTTTCTTATTGACAGTACACAGTATTATTAAATCTTGTGTCTTCTTATTGACAATTAACAGTATTGTTCAATCTTGTGTCTTCTTATTGATAGTACACAGTATTGTTAAATCTTGTGTCTTCTTATTGACAGTACACTGTGTTGTTTAGTCTTGTGTCTTCTTATTGATAGTACACAGTATCGTTAAATATTGTGTTTTATTATTGATTGTACACAGTATCGTTAAATCTCGTGTCTTCTTATTGACAATATACAGTACTTTTAAATCTTGTGTTCTTCTTATTTATAGTACACAGTATTGTTAAATCTTGTGTCTTCTTATTGATAATACACATTATCGTTAAATCTTGTGTCTTCTTATTGACAGTACACAGTATTGTTAAATCTTGTGTCTTCTTATTGACAGTACAAAGTATTGTT
>NW_013770965.1:0-2033 GCF_000517525.1 Limulus polyphemus
ACTTAATATATACAAAAAATCTTACAGATTTTATCTTTATTATTATTATAGCTTATTACCAATTAACCTTATGTGCATAAGTAGGATCAAATGTGCATGCCATGACCTTTTACAGACTGCCATTCAACATGGCATTATGTATTTGATGCCAGAGTTATAAACTATTTGTTTTACCTTACACTGTTGATTTAGCAATAGCTAATGGTAGAGGAAAGTAAATACCAGATACAACATACAGCGATACTGAAAAACTGTAATATATATATATATACATACCATTCAACTCTTTGTAGAATTTCACTAGAAAAGTCATCTTTTTCACATGCATAATTTCATGTCTTTATCTTTTCACTTAGTTTATTTTTAATTTTCCTTTCACATTCTTTGTCCTTATTTATATTGATATGTCAACTGATGCCAGTGAGGCTTTATGAAGTTATTTTGGCAGACTCCCCACAGAGACATGTTGCTGAAACAAGATGGTGCTTATACACGCCATCTTGTTTATAAAGCTTTCACAATCCAGGCGACAAGTTAAACTTATAAAAATCATTAAAACATTCAAATATGATTTTTAAAACCCAAATAATACACAATTAACAAAAATAAAAGTGAGACCTAAATACAGTTTAACTGTCTCTCTAACTACAGAATATTTAGGTAAAAATCCATTGTAAGTGCTACAGTCGATCAAGCAAACAACAATACTACAGGCAGTTACATCTACTTCAAGATGAAAACCATGCTCCAATTTCAAATTAACCATTGGTGAATTATCTTCATCCTGTCAATCCACTTTTTTGATGTTTTGCGTATATATTTTCCTTCTTACTTGCATGCACTTGTTACCCATCATCCCTTTAATTGTAATAAATACAAAGCTTGCATCTGGAAACATTGAGTGTATTTGATCAGTTTCCCTTTTTTCACACCATCTAATATATCTTTGGGACCCAGCCATTTCTTATGCATTTGTTTGTTCTCCTGTATCCAGCTTACTTAAAATACCTACCTTAAGCATTACATGTCAAATGCTATCACCCTTTTTTTGGTCACTTTCTTTTA
Organism: Limulus polyphemus; assembly: GCF_000517525.1. Lineage (NCBI taxonomy): Eukaryota > Metazoa > Arthropoda > Merostomata > Xiphosura > Limulidae > Limulus > Limulus polyphemus. The sequence continues at coordinate 1,066 of NW_013770965.1, forward strand.
GTCTAACTTTCACATTCATAGTAAACTAATCTCCATTCTAATGCTTTTATTAGTTGACCCTATCAGAAACAACTTTACAATCCATGTATGTCAATGAATTTAACACTATAATGTGTTATAATTGAATTTTTGTTATCTAAGTTTTAATTCCTTTGGTTCAAAAGAAACTTTAAAAACAACAACTTAAACTGCTGTTTTCTTGTCACATGATTTATCTGCTATGAAAAATCTCCAGTTTAGTAGGAGTTAAGTGTAAACACATAAGCTTGCAATGTGTGTCAAATATGTAGTCATCAATGTACATCTGTGTGCTCTTTTGACGTGTAAGATACAAAGTCTCACAACTGTATTCACTGGAAAAGAGAAATTAATTTTCTCACCTTGACAGGTGGCATGCCCATCATCCATACTTTGCCTTGATATCTACAATGTACATGTAGTTAGTTGACCCAAGTGTATATCGTCGTTAGGAAGAGCTCAGTTGACACTAAAAAAAAAAAACTACCATTACTCATTTTGTCACAGTTAGGTTTTTGGACTTTGATTTTTAATTCCATAGTCCTAAAGGACTGTAGGGTTTTTTCAGGTGTCTTTTTCTTGCTACAGCTCTTTCATTAGATAACCAATCTTGGTTATTTGTACTTTTGTGAACGATGTAAAAATAATTTGTAACATTAAGTTTGAAAATGCTTAGTTACATGTTTGTAGGTTATTATAGTTATAGCTTCTCACATGATTCCTTTTTTAAAAATTAATTTCTGTTAGCCTCAGTTCTTGTATCTCACCTGATGATACCAAGTAAAACTGGTGAAATGCTGTGAACAAAATAAACAAAACTTCTACAATGTATAACTGATAAAAATTTGTATTGATCTGTTTAACTAAAGAAAATATATATATTTATCATAAGAAATGCTCTTCAGAATTAATAAATAATTTTAAATCGGGGATTTTCATAAATATTTGTG
>NW_013770966.1:0-1160 GCF_000517525.1 Limulus polyphemus
GGTAGTAGCTTCATCTAAGGGCTTCACTGTTTCCCTTCTCAAAACCGAGTGGAGTTTCTTCTTCGACAGTGGCTTTTTTAGGTGACACGTCTTCAGCAGCGTCATTTGTTCTGTTGTTCCCTTTGTCCCAACTGAAATGTCCTGGACCATGATAACGCTAAAGCCTATGGCTTACCTCGCCGACCACATTTTATCCAGAAAGTCACGTCTGAGAGACGATCCACTATGTCATATGGACCTTCCCATGGAGAAGACAACTTAGGAGACTTTAAGCATGGTGTGCAAACTGATCCTGACAAGGTGAAAGCAGTGCATGATTGGCTAATACCAGAACACGTGGGAGAGTTAAGAAGTTTCTTGGGACTCTGTACCTATTACCGGAAGTTTGTGAAGGACTTTGCAACTATAGCTGCTCCACTACATGATTTAACAAAAAAGGGCCAGAAGTTCGAATGGACAGTTTCTTGCCAGCATTCTTTCAAGACATTGAAAGAAAAATTGGCCTCAGCTCCATTTTTAAAACTTCCAAACCCCACACTGTCATACATACTGGATTGTGATGCTAATAATGTCGGAATTGGAAGAGTGTTGTCTCAGAAAGTGGGCGAAAACGAACACGTGGTGGCCTACTTCAGTAGGGTCCTGAATCGACCAGAGAGGAACTAGTGTGTAACGCGAAGTGAACTCCTTGCTATAGTCTGACATATTTCCATCCTTACCTTTATGGTGCCTGGTATACCATCAGGACAGACCATGCTGCATTAAGCTGGTTAAGATCATTAAAGACACCAAAGGGACAACTGGCACGTTACACCAGTATAATTATGATATTGAAGACCCTGTAAAGGAGAGGTTGAACTAACCAGGTACCATCAAGCTGAAGTCAGAGTGATTGAAGGAGTTAATCATGGTGAAGTGGAACCAGGTATAGATATTAAAGCAGAGCAGGAGAAAGATCAAGGTTTGAAGCCAATAATTGATTTTCTAAAAGTCAGCTTTGTACCAGGAGACAAGGTGTGGTTGTATAATCCCAGGAACACCAAAGAGCCTTACAATGTGACCTAAGTAAAGCACCTCTTTCTGGAACAAGTGGCATTTCTTGGGATGAAGTTTAAGGTTTGCTGCTTTCAAATGCTTGAATACTTCCTCTAGCTGGGACA
>NW_013770967.1:0-1402 GCF_000517525.1 Limulus polyphemus
GTTTATATGTGGTAGGTCAGTATTAAGCATAATTTAAAATAGCTAAACTATAGAGAATAAGAATAAGTTTATATGCAGTAGATGAGTATTAAGCATGTTTTAAAATTCCTAAACTATAGAGAATGATAATCCGTTTATTTGTAGTATATCTGTAATAAGAATAATTTTAAAACAGCTAACCTATAGAGAATGAAAATACGTTTATAAGGAGTAGATCAGTATTAAGCATAATTTAAAATAGCTACACTATAGAGAATGACAATCTCCTTATATATAGTAGGTCAGTATTAAGAATGTTTTAAAAATGATAAACTATAGCCAATGACAATCTGCTTATATATAGTAGGTCAGTATTAAGAATGTTTTAAAAATGATAAATTATAGCCAATGACAATCTGTTTATATGTAGTAGATCAGTATTAAGAATGTTTTAAAAATGATAAAGTATAGCCAATGACAATCTGTTTATATGTAGTAGATCAGTATTAAGAATGTATTTAAAATGATAAACTATAGAAAATGACAACACTTTTATAAGTAGTAGGTCAGTATTAAAAATGTTTTAAAATAGCTAAACTATACAGAATCACAATACGTTTATATGTAGTAGATCAGTATTAAGCATGTTTTAAAACAGCTGACCTATAGAGAATGATAATACGTTTATATGCAGTAGATCAGTATTAAGCATCTTTTGATAAATAACTAAACAATAGAGAATGACAATCTGCTTATATGTAGTTGATCAGTATTATGAATGTTTTAAAAATGATAAACGTAAGCAGATTGTCATTTTCTATTATGTAGTAGGTCAGTATTAATAATGTTTTAAAAATGATAAACTATAGAGAATGACAACACAATTATGTGTAATAGATCAATACTAAGCATGTTTTAAAATAGCTAAACTATAGAGAATGACAATATGTTTATATGTAGTAGATCAGTATTAAGCATGTTTTAAAACAGCTAACCTATAGAGAATGACAATACGTTTATATGTAGTAGATCGGCATTAAGCATATTTTCAAATTGCCTAACTATAGAGAATGACAATACGATTATATGTACTAGATCAGTATTAAGCATGTTTTAAAATAGCTAAACTATACAGAATCACAATACGTTTATATTTAGTATATCAGTATTAAGCATGTTTTAACAAAGCTAACCTATAGAGAATGACAATACGTTTATATGTAGTAGATCAGTATTAAGCATGTTTTAAAATAACTAAACAATAGAGAATGACAATCTGCTTATATATAGTAGGTTCAGTATTAAGAATGTTTTTAAAATGATAAACTATAACCAATGACAATCTGTTTATATGTAGTAGATCAGTATTAAGAATGTTTTTAAAATGATAAACTAAAGAAAATGACAATACGTTTATATGTAG
>NW_013770968.1:0-778 GCF_000517525.1 Limulus polyphemus
AGTGAAATTAGTCAAAATTGTAGACAAAATTATTAGGTGTAGAGAGTTCGAGGAGAAAAGACGAATAACAGACTGTGATCAGTGAAGTGAAACGAACAACGTATGAGTGGAATATTGTGACTTAGTGAACTGAACAAGTACGAATAAACTGAAGTGACCTAGTGAACAGTTACGAACAAGGATTGTACAGAAATGCTGAACAAGTATACGAGTGTACGAGAGAACAAGTGTACGGGAAAACAAGAGAATACGTATGTTATGCGTGTTATGTAAACTATTAATATATGCTTAATGACTAATTGTGAATAATTGTAGGAAAATCATGCCACAATCCAGACCCAAAGCAGCTATCGTGGAGGTGGAGGGTTTCAAGGTCAACGGATTATATATCATCAAAGAAATGGCCATAATGGACTGTAGAACAGGGTGGACCGACGTATATTGTTTCCGGCCCCCTTTCTCAGAGGATCGCCTTAGCAATTCGGATCGTCACCTCGTTCTATGGTGCAACCTGTATTTGCATGGACTTCGATGGGACGATGGCGATCACACTACGACTGACTTCCTGCGGGTACGTCAGGAGTTAAGGCAGGAATATGTAAAAGTATACACTAAGGGAAAGGAGAAGGCGCAGCTGATGAGATACTACCTACATGTTCCCAGCGTAGATATAGAGGATTACGGCTGTCCAGCCTACCGGCGATTGACCTGCTCCACCCCGATTGACTGTGTGTATCACAGGTACCCCCAGGAGCACTGCTCATATTGGAAAGTGTGT
>NW_013770969.1:0-778 GCF_000517525.1 Limulus polyphemus
TTAGGCGAGACGTTTCTCAGTTTTGCAAGACTTGTCATATCTGTCAGTTGGTCGGAAAACCTAACCAGAAAATTCCTGTTAATCCTCTGAAACCTATCCCAGCATTCGAAGAACCCTTCAGTCATGCCATTTTTTTACTGTGTCGGGCATTTGCCAAAAACTCGATCGGGGAACCAATATTTGTTAACTATCATGTGTGCATCCACTTGATTCCCTGAAGCTATATCTCTGAGAAACATTTCGGCCCAAAAACTTCTAAGACTTTGATCAATTTCTCTCCTTTTCTTGGCTTGCCCAAAGAAATTTAATCTAATCAAGGATCAAATTTTATGTCAGGGTTGTTCCAACAAGTTCTTTATCAGCTTTGTGATAAACAGATAAAATCTAGTGTGTATCATCCAGAATCGCAAGGTGCTCTTGAGAGATTCCATTCTACCTTGAAGAAAATGATGCGGACTTACTGCCTCGATAACGAGAAGGATTGGGATGAACGAGTTAATTTATTACTATTTTTTCAGGAGTCGTTATGATTTAGCCCGTTTGAGTTTGTTCACCATCAGCTGTTAGAAGATCAAAAGACTTGAGATGTGATCTTGACCTCCTTGTGTTAGAAGAACGAACACGAATCACTTGAGATTTTACGTTTATCTACGTCTATAAAAATACATTGCTTGTTTAACTAGTCCTGTCAATCTTGAGAGTTCCTAATAATTCTGTGTCCAATAAAGTCCTTGAGTCTCAAAGTATATTGTTCGTGCTCAAAATCCGGGTAGAAAAC
>NW_013770970.1:0-779 GCF_000517525.1 Limulus polyphemus
AACGTACGTCAAATGTGGGGGATATCTTTGACGTGTGTCGTGTCTTTAATGTACGACAAACGTGGGGATATATTTGATGTGTGTCGTGTCTTTAATGTACGTCAAATGTGGGGGTTATCTCTGATGTGTGTCGTGTTTTTAATGTACGTCAAATGTGGGGGATATCTTTGATGTGTGTTGTGTATTTAATGTACGACAAACTTAGGGGATATCTTTAATGTGTGTCGTGCCTTTAATTTACGTCAAATGTGGGGGTTATTTTTGATGTGTGTCGTATCTTTAATATATATGAAACGTGGTGGATATTTTTGATGTGTGTCGTGTCTTTAATGTACGTCAAATGTAGGGGATATCTTTGTGTGTCGTGTATTTAATGTACGTCAAACGTGGGGGTAATATCTTGGATGTATGTCGTGTCTTTAATGTACGTCAAATGTGGGGGATATCTTTGACGTGTGTCGTGTCTTTAATGTACGACAAACGTGGGGGGATATCTTTAATGTGTGTCGTGCCTTTAATTTACGTCCAATGTGGGGGTTATATTTGATGTGTGTCGTGTCTTTAACGTATGTGAAACGTTGGGATATCTTTGATGTGTGTCATGTCTTTAATGTACGTCAAATGTAGGAGATATCTTTGTGTGTCGTGTATTTAATGTACGTCAAACGTCGGGGGAATATCTTTGATGTATGTCGTGTCTTTAATGTAGGTCAAATGAGGGGGATATCTTGATGTATGTCGTATCTTTAGTACACGACAAACGTGGGGGATATCTTTGG
>NW_013770971.1:0-779 GCF_000517525.1 Limulus polyphemus
TAGACTTTCTCCACCAATATTTTTAACTGACGTCCACATCATCCCAATGTCAAGTAACAAAAATTGCTGTGGGACAGCGGAAGTTTACGCAATTACAACGCTAAAATCCGGGCTTTAAAACAAATTAGGAATTAAGTGTTTTATAGGTGATTAGACATATAACCTATAAAACATATGTAAAGTGTTTTTTTTTATTTTTCTAAAATTATAATTTAATTTAAAGAAAGGTGTTATTAATAGTTTCAGCCCTAACGTTTGTAATATTTTCTTGTTGATATTTAATAACAATATATATTTATTATATAAGATGTCTAATGAACATTATTAAACAGTGAAATAAATAATGAAAAAACAACAACAACAAACTTATACCACGAAAAATGGCTAATGCGAAATGGATGTTTTAATATTCACAACGTTTCGGGTTGGGAAGCTCTTCCTCTGGTGATTTTCAAACTGTAATGGAATAAAATGATTGATATCACAAGGATTATCGAACATAGAGCGTTCGAAATTAGCATCAAGCAACAGATCTAATGTAGTATACACGTGAAACATTAGCAAATCAATGTTTTTACAATAGGATAATATATGTATATACAATTATAAGCAAAAATAAGAGTCCAAATAGGAATAAGAAGCAAAAGCCCTCAAGTGGCACAGGAGTATGTCTGCGGACTTACAACGCTAGAAACTGGGTTTCGATACCCGTGGTAGGCGGAGCGCAAATAACCCATTGTGTAGCTTCGTTCAATCAACATTCGACCTGTTTATCCTAC
>NW_013770972.1:0-1189 GCF_000517525.1 Limulus polyphemus
ACTTAATTCCCACAGTCAGTTTAACTTAAACAAACGCCATAATTCACAACGAACGATTCACGCGCTTGACTCAATTGTCCGTCGCTATCTCTGTCTGCAATTCAATTCCATTGTTGCCGTCACTTCTTGTCGGTCTTATATATACAAAAAACGTACAAAGCGTTCTTCGTGAACCTTCTAGAAACTCATCACGTGTTACCAGCGCCACGTGACGTGCGCTGTCGTAACAATATTTTTTTCAAAAACCAAAGGCTATATAATATAGCCTGCTGTATTTTTACGAAATGTTTTTTAATGTCGAGAAAAGTGTGTACTTCAATGCAGCAATAATGACTAATTTCAGATGGCCTAAACGTACGTGAAAAACATCAAAATTTATAGACTTAGATTTTAAGTAGTAGACGGTAGGTTCTGTTCGATTCACAGACTCAAGTTTTCAAGAGGTGTTTTGTTTGCCAACGTACGTGACTTTACTATCACTACACGTATACTTATACACCACCCATGATTGTTGTTTGATATTAAGCACAAAGGGCTATCTGTGCTCTTCCCGCCACGGGTATCGAAACCCGGTTTCTAGTCGTACAAGTCCACAGAAATACCGCTGTGCCACTGGGAAACTCGAGCCATGAACATAGAAGTATTTTTTATTGTTATTTTAATTTGTAAGAATTTTGATCCCCCCCCCCCAAAAAAAAAAAAGGAAGGGAGATAATGAAGGGAAATTGGCTGGTGGTTCGAATTTGTTGTTTAGGAAATTGCGTGTAATCTTCGTTAGAAAATCAGCCGGATAGCCGTTATTTAACAGGTGTTTGTGGAGAAGAGTAATTATTCGTGTAATTGCGTGTAATCTTCGTTAGAAAATCACCGGATAGCCGTTATTTAACAGGTGTTTGTGGAGAAGAGTAATTTATTCGTGTAATTGCGTGTAATCTTCGTGAGAAAATCAGCCGGATAGCCGTTTTTTAACAGGTATTTGTGGAGAAGAGTAATTTATTCGTGTAATTGCGTGTAATCTTCGTTAGAAAATCAACCGGATAGCCGTTATTTAACAGGTGTTTGTGGAGAAGAGTAATTTGTTCGTGTAATTGCGTGTAATCTTCGTTAGAAAATCAGCCGGATAGCCGTTATTTAACAGGTGTTTGTGGATAAGAGTAATTTGTTCGTGTAATTGCGTGTAATCTTCGTT
>NW_013770973.1:0-776 GCF_000517525.1 Limulus polyphemus
AGTGGAGTTGTTGTACCAATTAAAGCTAAAGATGAGTATGGTGGTTATAAATTCGGTAACTATTGTTACACATAGGTGTTCATGGAGTAGTTTTACCAAGTAAGGCTAAAGATGAGTATGATGGTTATAAATACGGTAACTATAGTTACACCTAGGTGTTCATGGAGTAGATGTGCCAAGTAAGGCTAAAGATGAGTATGGTGGTTATAAATTCTGTAACTGGAGTTACACATCTGTATTTATGGAGTAGTTGTACCAAGAAAGGCTAATGATGAGTATGCTGGTTATAAATTCTTTAACTATAGTTACACCTAGGTGTTCAGGAGTAGTTGTACCAAGTAAGGCTAAAGATGAGTATGGTGGTTATAAATTCTGTAACTAGAGTTACATCTAAGTGTTCATGGAGTAGTTGCACCAATTAAGATAAAGATGAATTTGGTGGTTATAAATTCGGTAACTAGAGTTACACCTAGTTATTCGTGGAGTTGTTGTACCAAATAACGCAAAAGATGCTTATAGTGGTTACAAATTCGTTAACTAGAGTTACGCCTAGGTGTTCGTGGAGTTGTTGTACCAAATAAGGCTAGAGATGATAATGGGATTACAAATTCGTTGACTAGAGTTACACCTAGGTGTTCATGGAGTAGTTGTAACAAGTAAGGCTAAAGATGAGTATTGTGGCTATAAATTCTGTAACTAGAGTTACACCTAAGTGTTCATAAAGTAGTTGTACCAAGTAAGGCTAATGATGAATATGGTGGTTATAAATTCTGTAA
>NW_013770974.1:0-778 GCF_000517525.1 Limulus polyphemus
CTGAATACAACTTTGCAATACACTTAATTTCCACAGTCGCGCAATAACAAACGCTATAATTCACAACGAACGTCTCACGTGCTCAACTCAACAATACTCTGTCCGCAGTTCAATTACACATTACATTACCTTCCGTCAGTTCTTAACGGTTTATATATATAAGACTACTGCATATCTAGTAGGCTCTCAAGATTTCAGGAAGAGACGTGAACGTTCGAGAAGATGACGTGTTACTAGGGTCACGTGACCTCCGCTGTCGTAACACTGCCCCTTCCTTAGTATTGTTCGTCACGAACAATAGCCACTTACATTAAACCAGTAAACAATAACTTAATTAAATGTACAGAATTTACAAACACAAAATTACAATTCAACAAAGTCTCTTAATTTTTACGGGACGTATCTTCTTCTGTACTGGCCTCCGTCTCGTTGGCTTCTGCTTCATGTGGGGTTCATCTGCTTCATCAGGAAATGTCCTACCATCGGTAACAGTTACATCAGTGGTAGTAACTTCATCAAGGGCTTCACTGTTTCCCTTCTCAAAACTGAGTAGAGTTTCTTCTTTGACAGTAGCTTCTTCAGGTGGCACGTCTTCAGCAGCGTTATTTGTTCTGTTGTTCACTTTGTTCCAACTGAAATGTCCTGGACCGTGATTATGCCAAAGCCTGTTGCCATGCACCACTTTTGGCTTATCGCGTTGACCACATTTTATCCGGAAAGTCACATCTGAGAGACGATCCACTATGTCATATGGGACTTCCCATGGAGAAGACAACTT
>NW_013770975.1:0-1140 GCF_000517525.1 Limulus polyphemus
CGTTGGAACGAATTTACGGAAAATTAATTAACAAACGGAGACGTAACAATAATTATATAGATGACTCGTGAGAAACAGAGAAAAATCAAGTGAGAGATAATTAGACAGATCTAGACTGAGTAATTTGGCAGTTTAACCATGTCGGACAAGTTATAAAATGATAGTAAAAGTTCAGTCAGAATAAAGTTAGAAAGTGTGAAAGAGTGATCAGCCATAATGGGCAATATTTTAAATTTTCACAGTTTATTAGAGATAAGTAGAATAATTTGTCTTGTCAAAGGGTGCTCTAAAGTAACTGAAAATGTCTGTATGGACTTTGATGAAAAGGAGACAATTATTTAAAGTTCAGGATACAAATGTGATAACCCATGAAGTAACATAAGTGAATTTATTGTAGATTGCACAGTAAGAAACAGAGTAGAAAAAAATAATTTATTTTGTCAATTAGATTCTAAAGTAATTGAATCAGCATATGTGGACTTTTGACAAGAAAAGAGAATTATTTAATTTTAGATACAACTATGATATACTATAGTGTAAAGAATTTTTGCACATATGTTTGACTTGTTTTTAATACAATATTTTAAAACAAGTGGAGTGTGTGTTGCCCATTTATTGTTTGAATTTATTGCTAAAATGTCCCAGACACCTACTGTAGAAGAATCCTCAGTCCAACCCACTCATATTTAAAACCCTGCCATTTGGTGAATCAGCCAGGATTATATAGTGGTAAACAGAAGTAAAAGAAGATGTGAACAACAGCGGAAATAAGTAGGCCTACATACACACAACTGTAGTGGTGGCAATAATAGTGTAGAGATTACAATCACATTATATAACCATGATTTTGATAAATGGATAGAAAGAGGTGAGTGTCTTGGGTTAAAAGACTGAACTACAAGAGTTTGTTAAACAACAACAAGAATTAGAGAGAGAATAGCACTGGCAAAAAAAAGAGGAAGAATGAGTAAAAGAAAAGGATAGAGAAAGACTGAAAGAAAGGAGAGACTGGAAATAGAGAGAATGAGAATACAAATTGAGAAAGAAGAAAAAGAGAGAGAGAGAGAGTAGAGACTGCAAATGGAAAGAATGAGAGCACAAATTGAGATTGCCAAGCTCACCCAACAGAAAAAAGAAGGA
>NW_013770976.1:0-2204 GCF_000517525.1 Limulus polyphemus
AGTGAATGTAGAAGGTAACTGAATATAGAAGGTTAGTGAAAGTAGAAGGTTAGTGAACGTAGAACGTAACTTCATGTAGAATGTTAGTGAATGTAGAAGGTTAGTGAATGTAGAAGGTTAGTGAATATAGAAGGTAACTGAATACAGAAGGTAACTGAATGTAGAAGGTTAGTGAACGTAGAAGGTAACTGAATACAGAAGGTAACTGAATGTAGAAGGTTAGTGAATGTAGAATGTAACTGAATACATAAGGTAGCTGAATGTAGAAGGTAAATGAACGTAGAAGGTTAGTGAATGTAGAAGGTAAATGAACGTAGAAGGTAACGGAATATAGAAGGTTAGTGAATGTAGAAGGTAACTGAATACAGAAGGTTAGTGAATGTAGAATGTAACTGAATACAGAATGTTAGTGAATGTAGAAGGTTAGTGAACGTAGAAGGTAACTGAATACAGAAGGTAACTGAATGTAGAATGTAACTGAATACATAAGGTAGCTGAACGTAGAAGGTTAGTGAATGTAGAAGGTTAGTGAATGTAGAAGGTAACTGAATATAGAAGGTTAGCGAAAGTAGAAGGTTAATGAACGTAGAACGTAACTTCATGTAGAATGTTAGTGAATGTAGAAGGTTAGTGAACGTAGAACGTAACTTCATGTAGAATGTTAGTGAATGTAGAAGGTTAGTGAATGTAGAAGGTTAGTGAACGTAGAACGTAACTTCATGTAGAATGTTAGTGAATGTAGAAGGTTAGTGAATATAGAAGGTAACTGAATACAGAAGGTTAGTGAATGTAGAAGGTTACTGAATATAGAAGGTTAGTGAAAGTAGAAGGTTAGTGAACGTAGAAGGTAACTGAATATAGAAGGTTAGTGAATGTAGAAGGTTAGTGAACGTAGAAGGTTAGTGAACGTTGAAGGTTAGTGAACGTAGAAGGTTAGTGAATGTAGAAGGTTAGTAAATGTAGAAGGTTAGTGAACGTAGAAGGTAACTGAATATAGAAGGTTAGTGAACGTAGAAGGTTAGTGAATGTAGAAGATTAGTGAATGTAGAATGTAACTGAATGTAGAATGTAACTGAATACATAAGGTAGCTGAATGAGCCCAGTACACCAGCTCTGGTGGATATCGTGTAGTTTTTATTTAGAGCCAAGTCCACCAGCTCTGGTGGATATGGTGTAGTTTTTATTTAGAGCCCAGTACACCAGCTCTGGTGGATGTGGTGTAGTTTTTATTTAGAGCCAAGTCCACCAGCTCTGGTGGATATCGTGTAGTTTTTATTTAGAGCCTAGTACACCAACTCTGGTGGATATGGTGTAGTTTTTATTTAGAGCCCAGTACACCAGCTCTGGTGGATATTGTGTAGTTTTTATTGAGAGCCCAGTACACCAGCTCTGGTGGATGTGGTGTAGTTTTTATTTAGAGCGAAGTACACCAGCTCTGGTGGATGTGGTGTAGTTTTTATTTAGAGCCAAGTACACCAGCTCTGGTGGATGTGGTGTCGTTTTTATTCAGAGCCACAGCTTTATGCTTTTCTTCCTTTTTATTGAGAGCTTTTATTATTACAGTAGATGTAGTACCGGGTTTTTATAAGTTATGATAGGGTATACTATCAATCGTTATCTCAGTCCTGGCTCTGAAATGAAATAACCACTGTCATAGACGTATTGTCAGGATTGTCATACAGGGGTGTGTTAGTGGTATGCCCGGTTATAAATGGCGAGGTGCTGGACCGATTGTCACCAAACCTTGCATGTAACCTTGAGAGCAGACCCCAGAAGTGACATAGGAGAGCTGGCAATCTGATCTGACCCCCTTACCCAAATGTCACCCTCCCAGACACCCCTTTGCTACACACCTTTCCTGAAAGCGACCAATTTTCGATGGCATCTCACTACCTACGTAACGTCAAACAAATGTAGTTCCAATACATTCTGTTCCACCACGACTTTATATCGGCTGGGTTTGTCAAATTATCATCGTTTTCCATAAAGACTTGTCAGAAATGTATCAAGACCAGGGTTGCTCTGTAAGGAAAGTATTTAGGTTGTAGTAGTAGTCAGAAAACAGATCAAGACCAGTGTTCTCTGTAAGTAAAGTATTTAGGTTGTAGTAGTAGGGGAAAGTATTTAGGTTGTAGTAGTAGTCAGAAAACAGATCAAGATCAGGGTTGCTCTGTGAGGAAAGTATTTAGGTTGTAGTAGTAGTC
>NW_013770977.1:0-775 GCF_000517525.1 Limulus polyphemus
ACCGAACAATAGCCACTTACAATAAACCAATAACAATTAACAATAACTTAATTAAATGTACAGAATTACAATCACAAAATTACAATTCAACAAAGTCTTTTAATTTTACGGACGTATCTTCTTCCGTACTGGTCTCCATCTTGTTGGCTTCTGCTTCACGTGGGGTTTATCTGCTTCATCAGGAAATGTCCTATCGTCGGTAACAGTCACATCAGTGGTAGTAACTTCATCAACAGCTTCACCGTTTCTTTTCTCAAAACTGAATATAGTTTCTTTTTCGACGGTGGCTTCTTCAGGTGGCACATCTTCAGCAGCGTCATTTGTTCTGTTGTCCACTTCGTCCCAACTAAAATGTCCTGGACTGTGATAACGCCAAAGCCTGTTGGAATGCACCACTTTTGGCTTACCTCGCCGACCACATTTTACCCGGAAAGTCACGTCTGAGAGACGATCCACTATGTTATATGGGCCTTCCCATGGAGAAGACAACTTAGGAGACTTCCCTTTGGTCTTCCTGGGATTATACAACCATACCTTGTCTCCTGGTACAAAGCTGACTTCAGTAGATCTCTTATCATAAGTTAACTTCATCGAATCAGCAGATGTTTTCAAGTTTGAACGCACTTGATGGTGAATATCATCCATCCTTTCTGATAACACGTTCACAAACTCTGACATATTCTCAGGCAACTCTTCATAAGGTGGGTGTCCCTTACGCTTGGGCCCCTTTTAGCACTACATGTATTGCATGTCCTGCACCATTCTTCCACATCTT
>NW_013770978.1:0-249 GCF_000517525.1 Limulus polyphemus
AGGAGTCCACTAATTGTGAAGAGCTCATGTATCAGCATAACCAAAGTGGATTATAGCAGTCATGGAAGATCACATCCCCAAAAGCCATAGCACCCTGTAAGCAGCAAAAGAAGAAACAGTAAGAATGTGTTGAACTGAAAGCTCCATCAAATGAAGTCGAAGAGGAGAAGGTTGGGCCCAACTGAGATTGCTGTTGAAAAAACATCCAAATGGATCAGATAATTGAGTAGGTTGAAGGAAAGACTTCTA
>NW_013770979.1:0-778 GCF_000517525.1 Limulus polyphemus
CAAGGACATCATGTCAGTCCAGGTCAGTCTGGATATGTAACTGTAGGTCTAACGTACCTACTTACAGTATGATCTCATATTGTACAAGGACATCATGTCAGTCTGGATATGTAACTGTTGGTCTAACGTACCTACTTACAGTATGATCTCATATTGTACAAGGACATCATGTCAGTCTGGATATGTAACTGTTGGTCTAACGTACCTACTTACAGTATGATCTCATATTGTACGAGGACATCATGTCAGTCTGGACATTTAACTTTTGATTCTACTTATGTGTTCATGTCTTGGCATTAAATAAGAAAACCATACAGAACCACATCTTGATACTTTAAAGCTTTTACAACTCCAGTTAGTCAACATTTGTAATCTCAGCTTTCTTTCTTTTCTTCCAAGTTAAGTAAATGAGGGTGTTACATGCACTTTTTTCAAATCAAATGTTAAGTAAACAAAGTTATATCACGAAAGCACGTCATACCTCACATTATTTCTTTATCTTAATAGAATTATGAACTTGAAGAAAATAGCCAACTTCAACAGCTTGCATGTTACATCTCTGCATTTAGTGTCACACAAATAAAGTGCCAAGATTTTACTCAAAACTACCTTCCAGTTTACACAATATGGTATAAATGTTGAATGATTACAAGTTGTTTAAACAATATGGTGTAAATGTTGAATGATTACAAGTTGTTTAAACAATATGGTGTAAATGTTGGATGATTACAAGTTGTTTAAACAATATGGTGTAAATGTTGGATGGTTACAAGTTGTT
>NW_013770980.1:0-1412 GCF_000517525.1 Limulus polyphemus
TACCATTTCTTTATTTGGACATTTTGAATTTTTGCAAATTCCTTCCTCTGTGAGCTACAATTTGTCAATTCTAAAACACCTGATTAAGAAATACTTGTAGCTATAACTATGGTGTTTTTGTTAATTATTGTTACTAATGACTTTTTATTTTTGATTTAATAAAAAAAATATCCCTGTGTTCTGCTGTTGCAGATTTTGTAAGTCCTAAATTAACATATTGTTACGTCTCCATTCATTAGTTAATTTTCCGTAAATTCGTTCCGACGAAACTTCAGCGACACAAGTCCTTTCTTAATAAAACTGGTTTATTCTTTCCGAATACAACATTACGATACACTTAACTTTAACAGTCGCGCTATAACAAACGCTATATCTCACGTGGCCAACAATATTTTGTCCGCATACATTCAATTACTCATTACACTGTTCCCGTCACGTGGTGACCATCTTATATATAAGAGCTACCCCCAATCTAGTAAATGCTAGGGCATTCACGAAGGAACAGGATATTTCTGGAAGACGTGGCGTGACACTAGTCACGTGACCTCGCTGACGCAACACTGCCCCCTCCTTAGTATTGCTCGTCTCGAACAATAATCATATACAATAAACCAATAACAATAACTTAATTAAAATGTACAGAATTACAAACACAAAATTACAATTCAACAAAATCTCTTAATTTTATGAGACGTATCTTCTTCCGTACTGGTCTCCATCTCGTTGGTTTCTGCTTCATCAGGAAATGTTCTATCGTCAATAACAGTCACATCAGTGATAGTAACTTCATCAAGAGCTTCACCGTTTCCCTTCTCAAAACTCAGTAGAGTATCTTCTTCAATGGTGGCTTCTTCAGGTGGCACGTCTTCAGCAGCGTCATTTGTTCTGTTGTCCACTTCGTCCCAACTGAAATGTCCTGAACCGTGATAACGCCAAAGCCTGTTGGCATGCGCCACTTTTTGCTTACCTTGCCGACCACATTTTACCCGGAAAGTAACGTCTGAGAGACGATCCAATATGTCATATGGGCCTTCCCATGGAGAAGACAACTTAGGAGACTTCCCTTTGGTCTTCCTGGGATTATACAACCATACCTTTACTTCAGGTACAAAGTTGACTTCAGTAGATCTCTTATCATAAGTTAACTTCATCGAATCAGCAGAGGTTTTCAAGTTTGAACGCACTTGATGGTGAATAAAATCCTTCCTTTCCGATAACACTTTCACAAACTCTGACACATTTTCAGGCAACTCTTCATGAGGAGGGCGTCCTGTTAACAGATCTACTGGCAACCGAAGTTTCCGACCAAACACCAACTTTGCTGGAATGTATCCAGTGGCTTCATGCTCTGCTGTCCTATAGACCATCAGCAGTGGAGGCAGTAAGACATCTAAGTCATCGTGGCGGCTATT
>NW_013770981.1:0-778 GCF_000517525.1 Limulus polyphemus
GTCCCTTCTTATATAATGGCACGAATGTATTTTCTGTACGTTTTTTTGGTAATTCTTTACTATATGTTGCATCATTATTTAGTTCTCTGTCGTTAGCACCTACCACGACTTTAATTTTTATTGAAAATACATCTCCACCATGTTTCTTTGTTTCAGCAAGATCACCTGTCGTTTCTCTGGCAGCATAACCATCTTTCGTCTTTTCTACATCATCAACTCGAAGTACTTGCTTTTTTCTAACATCGGTGCTTGGTGGTAGATGCTGGCTTTTCACAACGTCATTTAGCACCTTATTCCCCTTATTAACAGAGGAGTACCTTAGTCTATTTTTAAAAAAAGTCGTCACCGTTTGCTTCACATCATCTTTTGCGTTGTCTTGTTTTTTAATAGTGCCATCAAGAAGTTTAATCTTTTTTATTGTCCTTATTCTATGGGGTAGACTTGTTGTATCAGTTGTCGTCTGGGTCTGTATATTATTATATATTTCTCCCATTTTTGCTACAATGGAAACCATTTTGCTTTTTTTACTTGGTTTAATTTCATTAAACATCCGTTTCTTTTCTTCACTGGTATCTTCATGTTTTTCCTCCGTTATGGTTTGTTCATCTTTTTTTTCCATAAATAATTCCTTTTCATAGGTAGCTTCATCTACTTCTCTTTCAACTGTTCTTGACACCAAATTCTTATCGGTGAATAAAGACCAGAGTGTTTTAAATATCTACACACACAACAATTGTAATATTTAGATACTGAGTCAGACAAAGTCATAACTGAATAG
>NW_013770982.1:0-778 GCF_000517525.1 Limulus polyphemus
CAATATTTTTACTATTACTCATCATCAAGAACTCTGCTTTAGTATAGAAGTTTTAAATACATCAGACAATATTTTTAATGTTACTAATCATCAAGGAAACTGCGTTAGTATAGAACTTTTAAATCCATAAACAATATTTTTACCATTACTCATCATCAAGAAGTTTGCATTAGTTTAGAAGTTTTAACTCCATAAGACAATATTTTTACCATTACTCATCATCAAGAAGTCTGCTTTAGTACTGAAGATTTAAAATAATAAGACGGTATTTTTACCGTTATTCATCATCAAGGAGTCTACGTTAGTATAGAAGTTTTAAATCTATAAACAATATTTTTACCATTACTCATCATCAAGAAGTCCTCGTTAGTGTAGAAGTTTTAAATCCATAAGACAATATTTTTACCATTACTCATCATAAAGAAGTCTACATTAGTACTGAAGTTTTAAATGAATAAGATAGACTTCTTGATGATGAGTAACAGTAAAAATTCTACGTTAGTATAGAAGTTTTAAATCCATAAGATAATATTTTTACCATTACTCATCATCAAGAAGTCTGCGTTAGTATACAAGTTTTAATTCCACAAACAATATTTTTACCATTACTCATCATCAAGATGTCTGCGATAGTATAGAAGTTTTAAATCCATAAACAATATTTTAACCATTACTCATCATCAAGAACTCTGCTTTAGTATTGAAGTTTTAAATACATTAGACAATATTTTTAACCTTACTAATCATCAAGAAGTCTGCGTTATTATGGAACTTTTCA